>NC_051059.1:28075952-28128452 GCF_904848185.1 Acanthopagrus latus
AAACATTAAGACATTAGACTGTGATAAAACTGAGACTGGTCCTCACACTCACAGCTTAGTCAGATTACAGCCACAGTTCAACTCTGCTGCTCAATCAGACAACTGCAATTATCCCAGTATATGTGCCGGTGAGAAAATCAAATTACTGGCCGAAGCATGTACGCTAGGTGGCGCTGTGCCCATTTCAACTAGTGGTAACAGAAACACCTCCGGCCGACCTCTTTACGTCACCAGCTGCCTCAGCATTCAAGACAGATGGTGTACGAAGAGCGAGACGAAGCTGCATCTTTATACACATCGTATATGGTGTACATGATAATTACACACACTAGATGCACAATGATGCTCTTTCTTGCGGTGATTTCGGAGGAAAGACACTGCTGCCGTCCTTCTACTTCCGGCTCATGGCCCCGGGGAAAAAAAAACCTCAAGCCTGTGCAGAACGCAAAATCCGATCCAATGGAGCGTATACATGCAGGAGTAATGCGACTATCAATAGAATAATCTAGGAGTTTTAATCTGAATATGAGAAATCTGATCCGGTCCGATTTTAGTCAGACTAAAGGTGTATACAAGCATCTTAAAGAGCCGATCATAGTCGGACTAACGCAGTAATTCGGTTTTCTCAAATGTCATGTAAACGCACTGAAAGACAGAGAAACAGTGAAACCTCGGCTCAAACTGATGTTAATGGTTTATTTGACTGAAAACAAAAACAAAAATGTTGAACTGCTCCTTTAAAATGAGCTGAAGGTTGTTTTTCACTAAATGTCTTCTAGTGTTTTCTCTCTAGTGTTTCTGGAACAAGCAGCAGTGATTCATGTTTATTAGTGTCAGATTCTGAAGATGTTTGTGAGCAGCTGACAGCAGCCAGGAAGTATCAGTTACATCATCTGTAGAAGAAAAATTCATGACAATGATAAAGTATGACCATCAGCTGAAACTTTGTCCCCATTTTCACTTGATGCTTCATGTAGTAATCAGCGTCTATTAAAAGTGTTTTGCAGTTTACTCATCAATGTAATAGATTACACTCTTAAAAACATGATGATTCTCCGGGAAGGTCTGCAGAGTCTTTGCTCTCTGATCTCCAGAGATAACGATGTCATCAAGGAGTGACGTCACACTGAATCACTCACAATCTGAGCAGATCAGTGTCAGCGTGTCTTCACCTGTCCCTCCACCTCACAGCAGCTCTGACTCCTGCTTCCTCCTTCTCCTCCTGCTGAGGAAGTGTCTCACCGTCCGGACTTCCTCCAGGCATCTTCACGTCTCCAGGCTCACTTGGTCGGCTGGTGGTCGGTGAACCTCTTCAGGTGGTAGCGCAGCACGCCTTTAGTTTTGAATGTCTTGCCGCAGCTGCAGGCATGCGGCCGCTCACCGGTGTGGTCGAGCTGGTGGACGCGCAGCAGCGAGCTGGTGAAGAAGAACTCTCCACAGGTGATGCAGTAGTGGCTCTTCTCTCCAGTGTGTTTGGACCTCTGGTGGCTCAGCAGCGAGCCTGACGTGATGAAACTCATGCCGCAGTCCCGGCAGCTGAATGGGCGCTCACCGGTGTGGATCCTCTCGTGGGCCCTCCAGGAGTTGTGGTAGGAAAATGACTTCTCGCAGTACGAGCACTGGTACAGCTTCTCCTTGGTGTGGCTCAGCCGGTGCATCTTCAGGTAGTGAGCGATGGTGAAGCTCTTCCCACAGTCGTCGCAGGTGAACGGCTTCTCGCCCACGTGGAACAGCGTGATGTGAGACCTGAGGTGGGACGACTGGGTGAATCTCTTCCCGCAGGTGGTGCAGAGGAACGGCCGCTCTCCGGTGTGGGTGACCATGTGGGACTTGAGGTGGGGCGACTGCGTGAACCTCTTCCCACAATCAGTGCACTTGTAGGGTTTGAGTCCGGTGTGGGTGCGGTTGTGCAGCTTCAGGCCCTGCAGGCTGGAGAAACACTTTCCGCACTCGGTGCAGTGGTAGTCCTTCAGGTCCTCGTGGGTCCTCTGGTGGCAGCGCAGGCCACTCAGCAGCTTGAAGCCTTTGCCGCAGGTAGGGCACTTATGAGGCTTCCTGCTGGAGTGAGTCACCTGGTGGAGCTTCAGACTCTGAGGGTTGCTGAAGGTCTTGTTGCACTTAAGGCAGGGCAGCAGCTTCGGGTTCTTGTGCGACTTGCGGTGGAAGTTGAAGCCCTGGTAGGAGACGAACATCTTGTTGCAGACTTTGCAGTGGTAACATTTCTCCCCTTTGTGCACCTTCAGGTGATCATTGAGCTCGTCCTGCTGGCTGAAGCCGTCCCCGCAGAACCAGCACTTGAAGGGTTTGGTTCCCGAGTGAGTCCGATGGTGGGTCTTCCAGTCCCTCTTCAGGGCAAAGGTCTTATCACAGTACGAGCACTGGTAGGGCTCCTTACGGTCGTGGATCTGCTGGTGGAGAACCAGGCTCATCAGGGTTGGGTACGTCTTCCCGCACTGCCAGCACTCGTTGGCCTTCTGTCCTCGGTGTGTCCTCCGGTGAGCTTCCAGGTGAGACTGCTTGTAGAAACCTTTGTTACAAAGAGAGCAGTAGATCATCTTCCTGCCTGTGTTGGTGGCGTTGTACTGCCTGGACTGCTGCTTACAGAGCTGAGGATGGTCATCTGTGAAGACACAGACGTCAGAGGAAGATAAACCAACATAAAGAAGTGAGTGGAAGTAACTTTATGTTGATAATCTATCAGCATTTTATTTCTTCTTAACTCAAGCAGCTGCACGAGGAAGCAGAAATAACTGATTAAAATCTGAAATGTCTCAACTCTGATTTCAGTTCAGATTTCTTACCAAGAGACAGGAAGTCCTGCCCCTGCAGCCACGCCCTGCAGTCCGTCAGTTTGACGGACAGCCTCATGAGGACAGGATAGGACTGGATCTCCACGTCACCGTCAGGCTCTGTTTTTATCTGAACATCTTCAGCTGCGTCCTGAAATTTAAAAACCATGGAAGGTGTCACTCAGGCTTCTGGATCATTATCACCATATTTCTCACTTTTTGAAAATATTGATCAGTGTCAGTCTGATAGAAGACGAGCTCCACCTCCTCAAAAACAATGTCCTGCTTTACATTAATGATGAGTCACAATCATGTGACCACGTCACAGCCTGCAGGGACACTGCCTGCACACCTGAAGAACATTTTCATAATTCAAGTTACAGACTTCTACTGGAGGAACATTATTAATGCAGGACTTTCAGTTGGAACTGAGTATTTTATGAGCACCATTACTGCAGTACAGAACCTCAGTACAGAACCATAGTACAGGACCTCAGTACAGAACCTCAGTACAGGACCTCAGTACAGGACCACAGTACCGGACCTCAGTACAGAACCTCAGTACAGGACCTCAGTACAGGACCACAATACAGAACCTCAGTACAGAACCTCAGTACAGGACCTCAGTACAGGACCACAATACGGGACCTCAGTACAGAACCTCAGTACAGGACCTCAGTACAGGACCTCAGTGCAGAACCTCAGTACAGGACCTCAGTACAGGACCTCAGTACAGAACCACAATACGGGACCTCAGTACAGGACCTCAGTACAGGACCACAATACGGGACCTCAGTACAGGACCTCAGTACAGAACCACAATACGGGACCTCAGTACAGAACCTCAGTACCTCCTCTTACACAACAGAATAAAAAGTCATTATCATCGTAAACTGTGTCATCCCTTCAGGTGGACCGCAGGCCTCCACCTCGACCAAACTCCATTCAGAATCCGCTCGTTTTAATGCTGAGTTTAAGAGAAGCTTTACTGGCTCTGTGCTCTTCACCTGAAGCAGATTTCTATCATGTTGAGGCCGAATTGACCAGAGATCCGCAACAATGTGTTCCGTCCTGTCTGAGTCAGTTAGCGCGGTGCTGAGAGGAGCAGGCTGGCTCTCTTATTATCGGCCAGTTTATGAATGGAGTTTGGCGACAGGTTGTCTCCCCTCTGATCTGGAGGCTAGCTCAGTTAGCTTAGCTCAGCTAACAGCTCCGGTGTGAACCCTCCGGTTGGAGGAGAACGGTTGCTCTGTCGGTGTGTTTACCGGTGAGGCCGCGTCGGTGTCCATCCCGCCGGTCCCGCTGCTCAGAGAAGATCCGGTTGTAAAGTTGTCGGTTGATCCAGAGGAGCGAACAGCACCAACTTCTTCTTCTTCTTCTTCTCCTGCAGCAGCAGCCGCTCGGGTCAGCAGCTGGCGACTTCCGGGGAAAAGTTCAACCTCCCGAAAATTAGAAACGGATAAAAGTAAAACAAAAGAAAGAAAACCTTAGAGCTTCAAGAAACTGATCGATACAAAGAAGAAAAAAGATCTGATGCCAACGTGTCTGTGAGGGTTCACTCTGGAGATCTATGGATGTGATCAAAATTGATCCTGAGCTCATTGATAAGATCTGATTTAAGGGGCGGCGCTTTCGAGGAGACACAGGTGTGACACCTGCAGCCTGCAGTGCTTTAACAAAGGAGAAGACACCTGAGACTCAGTGTTCTTCTCTTCCAGGACAGGGGTCCTGGTCCTGGTCCTGGTCCAAACTAAATCAAAAAAATCTATGTAATGTTGTGACGACTTCACTGTCTGCTAATTAAATGTGATGTGATAATGAGGTCATCAAACATGTTAAACATTCTAACAGCTCGTCCTGATGAGTTCAATCAGCTGAGAGTCTTTATTAAAACTATGAACAGCAACAAGTTCAGAACAGAATAATCCCAAAACCATCAGCTGAGCAGTTCTGGCTCTTTAACCTGGAACCTGGTCTGGATTCAACTCAGACAGCTGAGCTGCAGTCATGGACACGACCCGGTTTTAAATCTTTTAACTTAAGCTAAACAAAGTTTAGAGTTGAGATGTTAAATAACCTCTGCAGAAAGAGACAGTCGGCAGATGATCATCTGTCCCGTCACACAGCAACCGTGGGTGTGACTCACTTTAATCCAAACCAAGTGATTATATTTAACAGTGAACCCTTGAGGCTCCGTGAGTGTGAACAGCTTGGTTCTGGTTTCCTGTGTCTGACATGGTGTCACTCGACTGTCCTGACAGTTTGTTGCAGTCTCTTCATAAAAAGATGTCAGACTAAACGATCTCTACAGGTCAGGATTTGCTTCAGCCTGGAACTTGCTGTGTTCGGTCTGAACCAGTCAAAGGAAATGCACACCCATGTTGGTCCAAAGTGACGGTCCTGTCCAGAGGAGTTCAAAGTTATGTTCTGAATGAAGGTCTGAAACTAAGATTTACCCATCAGCTCCATGTGAAGAGGAAACAAAACAGATTTAGTAAGAAGTTAGTTTATTGAACATGTGATCAGACACATTTAATACTGTACACCACATTTTATTAAAGTGAGCTCACTGAAACAAAGTTCAGATCAACACTGACATTTTGTCCCATGAATATTAAACTCAACATTATAGTGTTATGAGTTAGTTCAGGTCACGTGTGTCACTTCCTGTCACACAGGTGTATGATGTCATGTCATCTGTGATGATGACAGTTCTGTTCACTGACAGGAAAGCTGAGGTCAACTGAAGTATCAAGACAGAGTTTAAAAATGTTGTCAAGACTCAGGACACAAACACAAATGTTGATAAAAAGCTTGTGTCTCATGTTGTAGTTTACACTTTTATTGAAGTCTTGTTGTGATTGCCCGACTTCATTCTGCAGAAGTTACACCTCGCGTCAGGAGTCGCTGAAGGTCAGCTGGAGCCTGAGAGGACCAAAGAGACAGAATCAGAATTATTGATCTCAAAATCAGTTTGATGAAATAAGAGCTCATGTTGCTTTTAACTGCATCCGTCTCTACAGTAACTGGAGTTGGTTCAGTTGTCTGGCTGATGTACGAGTCCATTTCCATTTATTGTATTGTTTATTTTTTTTTTACTTTTACAATATTTCTGTTTTTGGCTGTGATGAAGAAATTTCCCCATCTGCTGGACATAATTCTGATGTTCTAAAGTCCTCAACTATTCAAATAAACCGTCTGATCATGTGACCCTCAGTCAGCTGTGCTGGGATCAGACAAACGCTTCGGTCAGTCTTTGTCAGGGCGCCCGCTCTGAGAACACACTGCCTGAAGGGGGCGCTACAATTCGGCCTTTTGTTCACATCATCTCCCAGCAAAGACTGACCACTGTGACATCACATGCCGGCTGAGTGAGCTGTGATTGGACAGGAGTCTGAAGAGTGTTGCTGTGCTGATACTTACCACTCTGACATCACAGCTTCCTCTTCAGAACGTCACCGAGGGCAGTCTGTGTGAACCAAATCGGAGATCAGAATAACTCGACAGGAAGTGACGTCAAAGTAGAGCCCAGCAAACAGACGTTTTCAGCTGCTAATGACCTAATGCTAACATATGCGTAGCATGCAAATGCTACATCACAGCATGACAGATCTGTACATGAACCTTTGGATCAGAATACGCTTCGGTCGGGTTTTGTCACGGCCCCCCCTCGTGAACAGACTGCTGTGGGGGGGGCTTCAATCGGCCTTTTGTTTCATCACTTCCAGACAGACCTGGTGTAGAGCACATGGACCCCCAGGACCTGGACCAGACCTGATCTGGTTCCACTCTGCCCCGTGGGTTTGGTGTGTTCAGTGGATCTCACCTTCAGCTCCCCATCCGAACAGCAGGAGGCCAGGTCATGGAAGCTAGAACAGTGAGGGGAAAAAAAGAAAAAGAAACACACACCAATCTGTTAGTCTGGTCTCAAAGTTCAGACTTGGTTTGAGTCAGTCCTGGATCCAGGGTGCAGGTCCTCACCTGGATCACATGTCTTCACTCTGGATTACTAATCATGTGTCCTCTTCAGGTTACAAGGTGGACAGGAGGTCATGTGGCTCAGACACTTTACATGTTATAATCTGTATCAGATATTCCATCAGCGACTTTAAACTGATTGTTGTTCTGTATATGTGACATGATGTCTGTCCATCCTGGAGAGGATCCTCCTCTGTGGCTCCTCCTGAGGAGTCTTCCAACTTTAGGTTCCCTGTTATAGAGGCTTTTCTCCTCAGCATGTCAAGTTTTCCCTCTCTTGAGTCGAGTGTCTAAAGAAAAAAGGATGGTTCACTGTGCAGACTGTAAAGCCCAGGAGGCCGTGGGGTTGTGATCTGCGGCAAAATTGATCTGATGAGGTGAAGCAGCCATCACCGCCACCCGCCTGACTTTAATATCACCACATCCATGTTTGTGAGAAGACAAAAGACCAGAAGAGAGCTGACACACGACCGGTACCAAGCCGGACCGGTACAGATACACGACCAGTACAGGCACACGGACCTGTACGGAGACGGACCGGCACAGACACGGACAGTAGAGCCGGTACAGCCAGTACCAGTACTTAAGTCTGCGGACCAGCCGACCGCCCTCTGTTCAAACATTCCCGCCACAGTTCGTTTCTCAGTTCGGCTGCCTTTTCTAACAAAGGCCGGCTGCTGCCTGGTCCACAGAGAAGCTAAAGCTAACGTTAGCTTCTGCTGCTCAGCGAGCGGCCTCATACAACTCACCGGTGACAAGTCTGCCAACCGACAGAGACCGGGACCCACCGACCAGACAGAGACCGGGACCCACCGACCAGACAGAGACCGGGACCCACCGACCAGACAGAGACCGGGACCCACCGACCAGACAGAGACCGGGACCCACCGGACAATCCTGCAGTTTGAGATCGGCGTGTCGGCGTCGTATTTGCTTTATACGACCCAGCAACCAATCATAGGTCGCTATTTTTCTTCTTCGGGTGTTAGTATCAAATAGCTCATGTGAATGGCCGCCATCTTCTGGAGTGGAGTCAGCCTGATCTCCGACCATAGACATATATACACAGATATACTCATATATATACTTATACACAGATACATATATACACAGATATACTCATATATACTTATACACAGATACATGTATATACAGGTACATCTATAAAATTAGCTGTTTTCAGTTCTGTTAGCAGTGAAGAGATAAGCTCTATGACAGAAGCTTATTACATTTGATAATGTAAACAATAACATTTCATGATTCAAAAAAGTAAAGATGCAGTAGGCTACAATTATGAATATGAAACATACATATATAGCTATTATTATTATTGTTATTATCATTATTGTTGGAGCCACTAATTGTTCTGTAATATAATTTCAACATTTATTTATTTTGTGATATTATGTTTTAATGAGTACCAGTTTGTAAATTAGTCTGATTACAATATTAGCAGCATTGTTTTTGTGATTTTGAATTTTTGATTAGGCTTTTGTTTTGAAGGCACTGGCACAGGTGAATCTATATATCTGACTGGGCAGGTGGTGGGAGGCACTGGGAGGGTTTATGGTTTTTGACCAGGTGACAGAGAGACGCAGATGCCATCGTTCATTGATTGCCACTCAAAAGGAAAATAAACCACAAACTTGAACATCCTGGTTTTCTTGTTGACATGTACTGAAGACGTCCATCTATGTGTGTTCAGAAGCCAAAATGCATTAAAAAAGCTTTTTCACAGAGACACCTGTGATTGTGTGAACAGAATTCAGCGTGTTAAAGTGTGACAGTGGACTGCAGTCAGACGTACGCTCTATTGTTTACAGGCCGAGGACGTTATTACCTGATATCTTAGACAGGTAAGATACACATGTGTGTGTGTTTTCTGTATACTCATGATTTAATGTTTTACAGTGTATTTGTCACACACACACACACACACACACACACACACACACACACACACACTAGAGGTAAGATCGGGCCTAAAAAATCCAGCCCGACCCGACCCAGGCCCGCAGGCATTAAAGCCCGACCCAGCCCGAGCCCGACCAATTAACTTGATTTGCAGGCCCGAGCCCGAAGCAAACCCGAAATTTCAAGATTACGTTCACGAAATGTCCGCAAAGCCGTGCGCAAAGCGTGCTCTTGCTCTGCGCCTCCTGTTTAGTAGTAGTTATATAGCAATTACCCTACAGCGCCGCCTTCTCTGTTTTATCCAAATTATTTATTTACAATAAGTATTCCTTAGTTTAGTGTCCACACATCGTTTTAGTATACATTTTTATAAACATATATTTATTTAAAAAAAAGTCAGCGAGAGAGAAGCCCGAGCCCGACCCGACCCGAATTTCGGGCCGGGTCGGGCTCGGGCTCGGGCTAAAGTTCTTACCTCTAACACACACACACACACACACACACACACACACAAACAGCAGACAAGATTAGCTGTTAGCTTGTCAGACTGAAAGAAGAATTATCATATCATCATAGAATTGAAATGGAAAGATAATAAAGATATCTATATGTATAAAGCACATACAGTATAAATATAAGCATAAGCACAAACTATAAACACATGTTAACACAAACAGTGTGATATCATGATGAATCTCATGAATCTGGGAACATATTAAGACAAAGGAGTAGCTTAACACGAGGTACTATAATATGAATACGTTGTAAATATATGAACATCATATATTTTTATGAACATCATATATTTACGGTAAATAATAACGTTCGTCTTCATCATGTGCTGAATTTTCCAACTGTAGAGAAGGACTGTGAATGCAGCACCAACTGACCGTCAACCGTCAGGCCTGCGAGGACAGACGGACATTCTGCTGTGATCGCTGGAGAGGACACAGACAGACAGACAGACAGACAGACAGACAGACAGAGAGACAGAGATGGACGGGGAAGACAGGCGGTTGGATCCGCTTAAGAGTTTCACTGTCAACAGTTTCAGACTGGACCCTGGAATATGGCGGGACCTGGTGTCAGAGGAGGAGAGTCAGGTGATGTTGAACAGTTTCTTCAACACTCAGGACTACTGGACCCTGTTCATATTTCAGCACCCGGACTCTGGACTCTCCTTCAGCCTCCACTTTCCAAAAAATGTCCAAACTAAAGTCATCTGTGTCTCTAAATCTGGACCTGGAGTTCTAACCAAAGAAAACACCAGAGAGAGTTTAATAATCCAAGAAGTTCAGGGAGAGGACGCCTTGAGCTTCATCATCGCTGTCTCTGAGAAGGTACCAGCTACAGCTAACAGTTAGCTCGGGCTAATTCAAGCTAATGCTAAGTGTGAAGTTATGGCAAGGGAAGCTAAGGCTAACATCAACTGAAGCTAACTAAGGCCAACAGTTGAAATCTTGAGCTAAATTTGAAGTCATGGAAACAGAACATGAAGTCTGTTGGTGTGCTAGCCAAGACAAATGTAGGTAAAATAAGGTTAAGGATGATGGACACATCAATGTAAATGAGCTAAGGATAATATAAAGATTAAGGGTAAGGCTAGCTGTACATGGCTAGGTATGTTCAAGGCTGAGTCAGGTAAAATAAGCTAACATTAAGGCATACCACATTGCTAATATTAAAGCTAGGAGAACTCAGTAATCTGAAGCTAAAATCAGGCTAATAGTTTTTTCAATCAATGATCTGAAGAGTAGGTAAGCTAAGGCTAAAGCTAAGGTTAGCGATAACAGTAAGGACAGCTACAGTACACTAACTGTGCTAGCCAAACCACATTTATTTAAAATATGGTTAAAGTTAAGAATGACATTCACATCACTGCAATTTGAGCTAAGGGTGCAATGTCAAGGATAACTGCCTAAAGCTAGGAATGTTATGGCTGTTTTAGGATAGCTAAAGCGCATGCTAAAATTAAAGCTGTGTCAGCTAATGCTAAGTGAGCTAAAGATATTTGATGTAAGTTGAGGCAGATGTAAAGTCTTGTCCTTCCCCCCAGGTGACCTGCCCGTTGCTTAGCAACCCAGAAACCAGCAGTACCTGGGCAGCAGGTGTGGCTGAGGAGGCTTTGAGGTTCATGGGGAGACAGAAGAACGAAGCGCTGGTGATGAAGGCTCACATAGAGGGACAGACCTTTCTACCTCATCCTGGTGCTCTCCATGACGACGCTCTCCATGACGACACTCAGTAAGACACAAATGTCAACATCATCATCTCTGTTGGCAACCAGTTGAGGCACCGTCTAAGTAAAGCATGTCGTAATCTCTCCCACTTCTAACAGGAGGCTGTCAGACATGAAGCTCCTCCACAGCTGTGATTCGATGATCATAGAGTGGGCGGAGCTTGTGTCCGAGTTCCTGCAGCAGCACTCGTCTCAGCCGGTTCTGGACGGTCTGAAGCCGCTTCCCTCAGAGGAGTTTAACTTCTGGAGGAACAGGCTGAACAACTTGCACTTCATCCAGCAGCAGGTGATGATGTCACACTGATGGCAGGTGATGATGTCACACTGACAGCAGCCTGATTGAGAGGATTGCTGTGTCTCTGGATGGTCTTTGTTGCTTTTAAGGTCATGGGACCTATAAGTTCTGCACTGTAGTTAACTGGATGTGTTTCAGTTTGTTGAAGACGTGTCACCTCTCATCCAAGAGGCTTCTTACATATGGTGGGAATGTCCGTACAGTGTATGGGAGTGTCCTTGCACAGTATGGGAGTGTCCTTACACCGTGTGGGAGTGTCCTTACACAATGTGGGAGTGTATATACAGTGTATGAGAGTGTCTTTACACAATGTGGGCGTATCCTTACACAGTGTGGGAGTGTCTGTATAGTGTATGGGAGTGTACTTACACGGTGTGGGAGTGTCCTTACACAGTGTGGAAGCATCCGTACAGTGTATGGGAGTGTCCGCATATATTGTGGGAGTGTCCTTACAGAGTCGTTAAGGACATGTGTCAGCTCTGAGTGTCAGAGTTGTTGACCCAACTGGCCTTCACTTAAAAGTATGTAAAATAAAAATATATAAGTGATATATGCATAGCTCTCTCAGATCTCTGTTTATTTCTTGCTGGTGTATGTTCAGCTGATGAGTAGCAGAGCTCAGCGGGTGGCGTCCATCGTTCAGAAGGCGGAGAGCGTCTACTGGTCCACTCTGAGAGACATTCACAGAGATGTCCAGGAAGGTAGACATCATCCGTCTGTGACATATTTACTAAAGACTGCTGACACACAACTGACTGTGATGTCCTCCTCTCAGGTCTGAAGGAGGCTGAAGATGTGACTCTGAATCTGACTGGTCTGCAGGAGAAGCTGGAGCAGGTGGAGCAGGTGGAGTACCAGCAGGTACCTGAACAGCTGCTGTCTGATCTGATGTCACGTTTATGAGCAGGTCGCCGGTAGAGGAAGAAGATCTCAGTGTTTTTATCTGAAACAACATTCAACTCGAAGCAGCTGTAGACCTCATCTGGCTCCACAGACCTGATCCTGTACTGGTATTCAGTGTGACATCATCACTGTGACATCATCTCTTATGTTTGATTGGCAGCTGGGGGCCAACGTGGCTGCTGTGATGGAGGCGGTACGTCAAGTATGGATCCGGTCTAAGTTCTACTGTGAACCCTGCAGGATGGTGGTTCTGCTGCAGGAGATCTGCAACCTCTTCATCCAGATGGTACTGACAATGTGTGTGTGTGTGTGTGTGTGTGTGTGTGTGTGTGTGTGTGTGTGTGTGTGTGTGTGTCTGAGATCATCAAAATCTCCTTTATATTCCGCAGAGCAGGGAGTTCCTGCGTGTGGAGGAAGTGATGCATGGTCTGGTGTCAGACCCTGCTCCAGTCCTGGATGATGTCAGACTGGTGATCCGGACGCTGCAGACCTTCAAAGAGGCCTACAGTCAGTGCAGGACTCAGCTGGAAAGTCAGAACCAGAACCAGGTACAGCTGCAGACCATATGACACATGCTCCTGCTTCCTGAGTTGAGACATGGTTCTTGAGACTCCGGTTTGTCATGTCTGAATGTGCGTTTAACGGTTCCGACCCAAACCATCTTGCAGCACATGAAGTTTTTTAGTTCCAGTGTTTACTTTGGTCTGTCTGAGTTGTATAGGACAACAGAGTGGAAAGACATGAATATAAGCTTATGCCATGTGTGACAGATATAAAAAAAGTTTCAGCTCCTTCACATACACAACATGTCATAATAAGTAGCCGAATATACATATACACAAACCAACATAGACAGCCACAGAGACAAACAAACAGTGCTGTCTTAGACATAAACAACCATAACAACAAGAACATCAGGGGATGGAGCCATATCATTCATAAACAGAAGAGTCATATATGATATACTCAAATAAGAATAGGGGGAATCACCCCAGAGACAGCATGCAGTTTTAACATTCCACCACAGCAGCATCATTAACATCGAGTGTAAAGTAATTCAGGTAGCCCACTATATGTTGATCCATGTTGTATTTTCTCACTTACGGTCTACCATACCCTTCAACACAATGGTAGCTAGTCTTGAACCAATATAAGCCAGGAACGGGGACCAGATTCGATAGAATAACTCAGTCATACATCTGGACCTGTATGTTAAGTATTCCATGGGCAACATGTCAAAAATAACCTTATGCCATCCAGCTATTGTGGGTGGTTTACAGTCTATCCATTTCAGCAATATGTTCTTCCTTGCACAAAAAGTGAGAATAGAAAAGAGTCTTTTGGCATGTGCACTTTTAAGTTGTCTGCCAGTCCAAACAGTAGACTCACCGGATCTTTTTTTAGGTTTAATGTCAAAAATTAACTGTAGTCGATTTTCTACATCTTTCCAGTATTTGTCAATGTATCTACAAGTCCAGACACAATGAATAAAACTCCCTACCTCGACATTGCACTTAGTGCACAATTCTGATTTACTGTTATCTAGTTTGTGTCTAAACTGGGGAGTGATCTGTAAACTATGGAGGAGTCTAAATTGGGTTTCTCTTGCCCTATTATAGACTGAGATGTTGTTTGCTGATTCCCATATCTGTCCCCATACGGCCTCGTCAACATCCATATTCAGATCATTAATCCAATCTCTGCTCATAAAAGCAGGTTTACCCCTGTCATATTTAAGAAGTGCCTGATATCCAAGACCCAGAATACCTTTCTTCTTGCCTGCAGTGATTATCTTTTCCGGTGGGGAATGTTGGTAAGAGATCCCTGCTTCTTTTTGACTGTTTAAAAAACCTAAAAATTCATTTTGTGGAAGATTGTACATTTTACACAATTGTAAAACCCTGTGGTGTCCATCTGAATGGGCAGTACAGAGAGGGAAATATATCTGTGTGGCGAAGACCTCCCAGAGGAAGTGCCTCTGATTTCGAAAAATTAATTTCGTAACCTGAGAATTGACTGAAGCAGCCAATCAGGTCAAGCACTGCTGGTATTGAAACTTCTGGCTTGGTGAGAAACAGGAGAACATCGTCAGCATACAGAGATATTTTGTGAGTTTTTTCACCAGCTGAGATACCAGAGGTAGAGGGCGCTCGCGTGATAGCTTCTGCTAAAGGCTCAACAGCAATTGCGAATAGTAATGGGGACAGAGGGCACCCCTGTCTAGTACCCCGATGCAGCTGGAAATAAGGCGATATCTTGCCATTGGTTAGTACAGCTGACAGTGGGTTGTCATATAATAGTTTCCCCCAGCTAAGAAATGTTTCACCTAGGCCTAGTGTCTCCAAGGTAGAAAAGAGATATGGCCATTCGACCCGATCAAAGGCCTTCTCTGCGTCCAGATTAACGACTATACAGTCAAGTTTTATAGACTGGGACAGCTGGATAACATTGAGAAGCCTCCTCATATTACTACATGAATTTCTGCCAGTAATAAATCCAGTTTGGTCATTATTAATAATAAGAGGCAAGATTGTTTCCAGACGCAGAGCGAGAGTCTTGGACAACAACTTAAGATCTGTGTTTAGCAAGCTTATAGGCCTATAAGACGCACATTCATCGTCAGCCTTTCCTTTCTTCAGTATAGGGCTAATATTGGCCTCTGTTAGTGACCTGGGAAGAGATCTATTTTTCAACTAGTCATGAAACATATTGAGCAAGGGTTGTATAAGTAATGAGTTAAATTCTTTATAAAATTCACAGCCAAATCCGTCCGGGCCTGGTGCTTTACCTGCTTGAAGAGAGTGTAGAGCAGCCTTAACCTCCTGCTCTGTCATCGGTCCATTAAGTGTTTCTCTCTGTAGATCTGTGAACTCTGGTTGGACCAAATCAGACAAGAATAAATCAGAGAACTTCTGATCTGGCACAGGCTGGTTGCTCTCATATAATTGATTGTAATATGCCCCAAATACTTTGTTAATATTATCTAAATCGATTCTTCTTTTACCTCCACCATCTTTAATAGCGAAGATACAACGTGAGTCAGATTTCTTATTAACCAACCTAGCCAGATATTTATTAGGTTTATTTCCAAATTCATATTGCCTCTGTCTTGCCAGTCTGATACTCTGTTCAGCTTTGTGTGTGAGTGAGGTATTTATAGAAGCTTTTACAGTCAACATTGCTTCAATATTGATGTCTGAGGGATTTTTAGCATATGTTCCTTCAGCCTCTGACAATTTAGTCTCCAACTCCCTCTGACGCTGGAGCACTTTATGTCTTTTAGTTTTCACACAGGATATTATTAAGCCCCTAGAGTACGCTTTGCTGGTCTCCCAAAGGGTAGAGGGAGAGACATCAGGTGTGTTGTTAATTTCATAAAATATTTTCAGTTCAGAGGTAAAATAAGAGATAAAGTTTGGGTCACCAAGTAACATTGAGTCAAATTTCCACATCTTAGTGGCAGGAGTACTTCCTTCGAGTAGAAGCTGAAGGAATATAGGACTATGGTCTGAAATTGTGATATTTCCAATAGAGCAGGAGGTTACCGGACTCAGATTAGGTTTAGGAATAAATAAGCAATCTATTCTTGAGCTACTTTTATGGACACTTGAGTGAAAGGTAAAATCCTTCTCCCCTGGGTGCGTGGTCCTCCAAACATCTAAGTATCCCATCTCCTCGCATAGCTCCAGAGTTGCCCTGGCTCTTTTGGTGAGGGGCTGTGTCTCTGAAGACGATTTATCCGTTAGAGGGTCCAAGAGGCAGTTAAAGTCCCCCCCCCTATTATTGCCCGTTCACATTCCAACTCCGCAAACTCAGCGACAGCCTTTGTTATTAGCACTGTTGGGTGGTTAGGGGGATAGTATATATTCATTACAGTGATGCTCTTGCCGAATAATATACCTTTAACAATAACGTAGCGTGATTTATGAATTAAAATACATACCCCTTGACTATTGGAGGCAAAGGATGAAAAGAAAACCTGAGCCACCCATTCATGCTTCAGTTTGACATGCTCTGTATCTTTAAGGTGAGTTTCCTGTAAAAAAGCAATCTTAACTCCTTCCTTTTTAAGAGATGATGGAATTTTCTTCCTTTTAACTGGGTGGTGAACTCCTCGCACATTCCAAGAGCAAAATTTTATATCAGCCCCCATAAGGTGTAGCTATCAACATATCTATTGCTGTAGATTATATGGATACTGTCTCTCCTGTTCATCATTTTAGCCACAATCCCAACTGGGGTAAGGACTGTTCTGTAGATAATGCTCTTTAACGTTCAATACAGATTTAAAACAATATGAAACCATGACAACACTCCTGTAACAACTATATACAACTACCTTTACTGGGTCCTGGAAGAGAAAAAAACGATAGAAAGCCGAAAAAGAAACTAAAACCCACAGAGAGATCGCCTAGGTGCGATTGTTTTGTTTTGTTTTGAGAAAAAGAAAACCGTAATGAAAAGAATGAGTATGAGTTATCATAGTAACATAACAACTTTAGATAATATTGCCTAGTGAGATAGAACATCAAGCTCCTTCCTGCAAAAGTTAAGTGTACTGACGTAAGTGTCCATCTCTCCTAGGAAACTTAGGTGAATATATACCTTGTTAGAACAACAGGCAGACTGTCCCACTTAGAGGGGTTAAATCAGACAATGATAGCACTCACCACAACCATCTATGACAGTTTTAGAGAGTCAGTATATGCAGACACTTCACCCGGAGTGTGGAATGTTTTCGTGGAGTCGTTCACCGTGACCCTGAGTAAAGCCGGGTACAGCATGGCGTAGCGAGCCCCGGGGATGTTCTGCAGCTCCCTTTTAACAGTCACAAATTCCCGTCTCCATTTCAGCGTCTCCGCAGCAAAGTCTTGAAATAAATATATTTTGACTCCCTCGAAGAAAACCTCCTTTTTACGACGTGCAGCCTCCATAACTCTGGCGGTCGGAAAAGTTGTGGAACCTGACGATCATGGTGTGGGGCAGCTTCGATGTGGCAGACCTGGGTATACGGTGAGCCCGCTCCAGTTTTATCCGATCTGCTTTGGCCTCGATATCCAGGATCCGGGGGATCCACTGCTCCATAAACTTCACTGCGTTGCTCCCCTCCACTTTCTCACCGAGTCCCAGGATCCTCAGATTCTTTTGCCGGCCACGATTTTCCTGGTCCTGAAGACGCTCTGTTAGCTCCACAACTGACTTCGTTAAGCTAGCAACCTGCTTCTCTGTTTCAACCGCAGCATCTTCCACCGCTGATATCCTCCTCTCGGCTTCGTCAAACCGGACACCAATCTCGTTAAGATGCTGCGATATGTTATTATTGATACTGTGCAGCATACGGTCCAGCTTGTCATCAATCAGACTGGTGATGTTAACTGTTGCCATCTTGGCAGGGCAGCGACTTCTCCGCGACGGACTTCTTAGCCTGTTTCGAGGGCATTTTGCTGGTCGAATTGCCCCAAAAGTGCTCCAGAGACATTACACGGAGTCGATACTCCGTATGGACTTAGGTTGTGAAAAATTAGTAGTTAATATCGAGAAATAAACGGGAGAAATAAACGGGTGTGCCGGAGCTCCAGCAAAACGTGACTACCCGCCTGCCTGCATCACCAGAAGTCCTGTCTGAGTTGTTGTTCTGACTTCAGGGAACGTTCACGTGAATTTTCCCAGTTGTTAAAATGTTTTTGTGATTATTCTGACACAAAACGAACGGCCGGCGAGTGTCTGACACAGATTCTGCTGTGGCTCATGGGTACTGTGCTACTGAGGCTTCTTTGGTTCAGTTAAAATGAGCTCAGGTGTGTTTTCCTGACATGGAGGATCTCAGTCTGGATCCAGGTGGACGGGAGAGTTTCTAACATGACTTCAGTAACCCTAACCCGTGAATTGTTCAGGAGGAGCTCATCTAATCGTCTCTTAGACCGTGAACACGATCATGTCAATCATGTGGTTACCATGGTAACATCAGTACATTAGTGCAAGATTTTTTTCTGATCAATCAGACAAGCAGAAGCAGATAACTGTTGACAATGTCTCACACAGAGCTGGGACTTTCCTTCACACCTGGCCTTCTCTCACCTGGACAAATTCCTGACACGTCTGCACAGCATCCAGGTACACAGGCATGCTCACACACACACCACACATACATACACACCACACATACACACACACACACTGGTTAGTAGTTACATCATCTGGAACCAGAACAGGAGGACCCTGCTCTCTAACAGGAGTTCTCTGTCCTGATTGGATGAAGGAAGCAGGGCTGTGACAGTAAACACTTGGTTGCTGGTTTCAGTCCTGGTTTGTGTTTGTAATTCCTCTGTCCTCCTGCAGGAGGTGCTGTGTGACAGTCTGCAGCTCCGTCAGCTGGATCAGACAGTCCTGTCCGGTGTCAGCAGCAGGATGTGGACTGACGTGGTTCAGGGCGTGTATCAGGACTTCCTGTGTCATGTGACGGATCTGTCCCAATCTAACTGCGACCCCACTGACCCTGACGACCAGGTGACTGCAGCTTGTGTGTGTGAGGATCCTCCTGTTTGACTCTGAGCTGTGAGTGACTCTTCCTCATCTTCCTAGAGCTTTCAGCTTCACCTGGATCAGTTTCTGGTCCAGGTGTCAGACCTGGACAGACGGCTGGTGTCTGTCCTCAGCAGAGCCTTTGAGGACTGCTGCGTGTCTTCATCTGCAGCAAAGGTACGAGTCTATAACTCCTCCAAATGACAGCAGCTGCAGGGAGGCGAGTTCCTTTCTGACCTGGTCTCTGTTTCAGCTGGTGCAGATGTTCAGGCTCATCCTGGACCGTCCTCTGATCCAGGATCAGCTGCATCCTCACCTGATCCGCCTGGTGGAGATGGTACTGGTGGAGCTGGATCAGACAGAGCTGCTGTTCTTCAGTCAGAGAGAGAAATCAGAAACATTCAGCAGGTTCAGTCCTTCTGCTGCAGCCAGACTCTGCTGGACTCAACAGCTCCGACTGAGAGCTGAGGACGCTCTGAACAGCTACAGGACCATCCAACACTTGTAACAACTCAGATTACTGTCCAACACCTGTAACACCTCAGATTACTGTCCAACACCTGTAAAATTACACTTTATGATGTATTCAAAGTCAGCTTGTGTGTTGTGTTCAGGTGTGTGGACTCAGGTGAGTCCCAGCTGGTGCTGCAGAGGTTCCAGAATGTTGTTGACCTCCTGCAGGACTTCAGGGACCATGTGAGGTTGGACTGGAGTCGTCAGCTGGACTCAGACTGTGGATTCATCCTGGAGCAGCCTCTGATACAACACAGCCAGCAAGGCATGCTGGAAGTTAACTGCAGCCACAAGGTCAGTCAGAAGAAGGATGTAGCTGCCGCCTCCACTCACCTGACTCTGCTGCTGTTACCTGGCAGAACAGGAGCTTATTGGCTGTGAGTGACGCTGAGCTGCGGTTTAACTCTAAGCACAAACCAGCTGATGTCACTGTCCCCACACGTTATTCAGTTTTTAAATTAGTTTAACATAATCAGCATTCAGAGAACTTTAAGACTCAGCTTTAACTTTTATTCAATTTTATTTATTTATTTTTAATTTTACATACAAAGTCTCGCTTACAGGATCATTACCTCATTCAAAATGTGTTTGTGTGTGTGTGTGCGTGCACTTGTGTATGTGTGTATGTCCAGCTTAAGGGGGTGCTCAGGGAGCTCAGGTGTGTGAGCAGGGAGGGAGATGTGGAGCTCCACCCCCACACTGCTCGACTCCTCACCTGTAGAGATGACGTCACACATAGCTACCTGAGCCTGAGTCACATGGTGTCCTGCTACAACCAGGTACATACACACTCACAGAGATTTGAGAGCTCTGAGATGAGATGGTGGTGAAGATGAAGGTGGAGATCATTTCAAAGGTGTGGTCCTCTTTCAGGTGGTGATGGATGTCCTGCAGGTGGAGCTTCCTCTGATCCAGGACCAGCAGCACGACCTGAACCAGACTCTGTCCATGCTGCAGACAAACACCTGGAGCTGTGAAGGTGACACGCCACATGACACGCAACATGACACGCCACAGAAAGTGGCTGTACAGATACACAGCAGACACAAATTGGTGTGTGTGTGTGTGTGTGTGTGTGTGTGTGTGTTCAGGTGTGCAGCACCTGGTGGAGCAGCAGAGAGAAAGAGTGTTGATGTTCCACTCTACAGTATGCAAGGCCAGAGCCAACATGAATGACATGATAGGCATCATCCAGGTGAGCGACCTCTGGTCAGTGTGTTTATCTGTGACAGTGTAAGCAGTGAGGCAGGAACTTTGCTTACTGCACCTACAGGGCTGGGCGGAGCTTCACCTGCTGCAGCACTCAGGTGAATCACTGCTGGGGGGCGGCGCTTCAGAGCAGAGCTACAGACAAATCAGAGAGGAGGGACAGCAACTGCTCCTGTTAACACAGGTAACCACAGATCACACCTGAGGAGCAGGGGGTGGAGTAGAAAAGAGAGGTGTGCAGTGCATGTGCTGAGGTGACTGCTGCTGTGTCCTCAGGTGAACAGAAGGCTGTACGGAGTTGAGGAATCCTCTGAGTCCTGGATCCGGTATCTGGACCACATCGATGACCGACTTCAGCACGGACTCTTCCAGCTGCTGCTCAGATCTCTGCGCTTCCTGTCAGACAGCATGAACCCACAGGTACACACACATGATCCAACAGGTTCACACACCTGGACCTACGGGTACACACACAGAAACACCTACCGCACTGCTAATCTCTGAACATGACTGTGTGTGTGTGTGTGTGTGTGTGTGTATAGACCTGCAGAGGTCCGTTGGTGGCGGTCCGTCTGCAGCTGCAGGAAACAGGAAGTGTGTTTGAGCCGTCAGTGGGCGGTGACCTCCTGAAGACCATCATCACTGACATTTACAGAGCAGCAAGTCTGCCAGCCCGGATCTCTATGAGTCGCTATGACAACCTCCAGGTGACTGTGACATCACTCTTACAGTACACATGCAGCCTTGATTTCTGGGAAGTAAACTAAATTAAACCTGCAACTGTCAGGAGTCTCTGCAGCAGAGCCCAGATCTCATTGCATTGGAACAGGAAGTGATGCGTCACGTGGTACAGGTGAAAGAGGAGGCGGAGCATCTGAGGGCGGGGCTGGACAGGTACTCGTACCTATGGCTGAATGACAGGAAGGAGATGATGCAGGAGTTTCTGACCTATAGCAGACAGCTGGGAGCTGACAAGCTGGAGGCCGAGGAGGCCCCGCCCACCCTGAAGGACTTCCAGAGAGAGGTGAGATGCACCTGTCCAGGTGTTCTACTCTCCATCTGTATTGTTTTATTATTTGTTACCTGTGTGGGTGAGGACTCTGGTCACTCTGATTTCACCTGGTGTGTTGTGTCGCCTCAGATCGAGTCATTCCACAGACTGAGCAGAGAGGTGACTCACCTGGATGATGTCATTGTTCTGCACAGCTGGCTGCAGGTCGACCTTCGACCCTTCAGAGACTCCCTGCTGTTAATTATCCATGACTGGAGCCACATGTACACAGAGTTCCTGCTGGACTCAGTCAGTGACAGGTAAACTCACCTCAGACCTGCTGGACTCAGTCAGTGACAGGTAAACTCACCTCAGACCTGCTGGACTCAGTCAGTGACAGGTAAATTCACCTGTGTACGTATGTGTTCAGTCTGGAGCAGGTGAGTCGTCGTGCTGATGATGATGACGTTGATGATGATGATGATGATGATGATAAAGCGCCCTCCTCCAGTCTTCCTTTAACAGAAACCATCCTCCTGCTGGAGGCTGCAGGAGTCCAGCTTCCTGAACACCTGTCAGCACAGCTACAGGTAATGACATCACTCTGACAGGTTTGGTTTATGATGTCACCTCCTCCTGTGGTGTATTGAGGCTTCCTGCCCTGAGTGCTGTCTGACAGGACTGAATCGCTGCAGTCTGTTGCTGTGTCTCAGTTCAGGTCTGCATCCTTCAGAGGAGCATTTGAAGGCCAGTAACATCACAGCACTGCGCGAAGGCTGTCCAGTCCGAAGGCTCCTCCAGATGCTCCTTCTTTTCCCTCTTTTTGGAGGATGCACCGCTACAATCCTTCGCGGCCTCACATATCCCAAGATTCTTTGTGGACCCGAAGAAGAAAATGCAGACCCTGAATTGAGACACAGCCGGTGTCTCACTATGACTCCGCCCACACCTGCTCAGAGACAGGAAGTCACATCATATTCTTTTTTAATATTTACTGTCTACTTTTAAATCATTTTGTGTTCAATGTTCTATTATTAATTTAGCTGATAGATAACAGTTTAGATGTGTGATTTACTTACCTGTGCATACACCTGCTCACACCTGCTCCACCTGTTTGTTCCAGCACTCATCTGTGCAGTTCAATGACTCACAGCATCAGTGCAGTGTCAGCAGGTCCTTCTGTGGAATCAGACACTTACAGTCCACTTGTGTTAGTTTGAGTTTCCTCATGTTACTTCTCCTACAGTGTGACGGTGCATTAAGGAGCATCATGTAGTTCACAACATTCATCTGTCTGTTTCTGTTTGTTTCAGTGTTGATGAAGAGGATTACAAGATGTCTGAAAATGAGATTTGTTATAAAAGAAAAGATTGTTCAAACTAAAGATTAAAAGTTAATGAATGAATCACAGTCTGTTTAACATCAACTCTCTGACAGAAAGTGTTGAATTCACAGAAGTTTAATCAGTGAGGGTTAGGTAAGTAGGGAGACTGAACACCTGACGTCTGACTCACCTTCAGGTCAGTCCTGATTGGTGCACAGAGAACTGTGTGACGTCACTTTTTTCTAGAGAACCCCGCCTACTTTCAATCAGAGCAGACGAGAAACAGACCTTAAACGATTGAACGAAAAGTGTCAGTATAATCAGAGACGAGTATTTAAAATGTTAAGAGTAAAAGCACTGCAGGGATACATATAATAATCTAACTGTGCTTCAGAGCCAGTTTGAGGTGATTCAGTTTTACTGTATGTTAACTTATGTAAGTAAGTTCACTTCTACTCTGTTACATCTCAGTGGGAAATATTGTACTTTTTACTCCAATGCAGTTACTTGAAAAGTTGAGTTACTTGTTACTTTACAGATCATTTTAATTTCAAAATCATTTAAGTTTATAATAAACCTCGCAACGTTAAAGATTAAACCAGGAGTATTCAGATCCTGAATGTGAGTGAAAGAAGTAGAGTCGTGCATTGAAAGAGTAACTCAGTACTACAGTATAAGTACAATGTTTGCCTGAGAAAAGTTTAAATACTCAGTAGAGGAACAATATTGTGCCAAACTGACATGAAATGGAAATAGTGCCTGAAACTCGTACATCAGTGTTTGAGTGACTTTTCCTAGCAGGGATGGAATGTAACTGAGTAAATCTACTCTAGTGATGTAAAATTACTTGTTCTTGAGTATTTCAGATTGATGAAGGTTCTCAGTCATCCAGGTCCTGGTACCTCTAGGTTCTGTACTGTAGACAACTGGACTTGTTTCAGTTTATTGAAGACGTGTCATCTCTCATCCAAGAGGCTTCCTCACTTCTCACTAACTGTTAAACTGTGTGGGAGTGTCCTTACAGACACCTCAATGGATACTGTGTGCTTCAAGGGATTCTGGGTCATTTCTGCCTGGAGGCTGAAGTCTGTCAGGAGGTCCATTAAGGTGGGGTGGCTGTAGCTCCAGAGTTAGAGCGGCATGTCTAGTAATCGAAAGTTCGCTGGTGCGAATCCCAGCTCCCCCCCAGCAGCATGTCGACGTGTCCATGAGGAAGATCCTGAAGCCCAAACTGCTCCTGATGAGCAGCTGGTGCCATGCATGGCCACCGTGAATGTGGCAAGTATTGTAAAGAGCTTTGAGCAATCAGTAGACTGGAAAAAAATACTATAAAAATACAAAACAATTTACCTTATGGATGGTGAATTTAGACGGACCTCCAGAGTCTAGACCAGGACTCAGAGTTCACAGAGACACAAAGAACCACAACAAGATAAATAAATGATTTAATAGAATTTCTTTCTCTTCAAAAGCTGTAATTTACACTTCCTGTTCAGACGGACAGACAGACAGACAAGTCAGGTCTACAATCTGGTGCTGGTCTGACCAGGACCAGAACAGACCGAAGGAACCAGAAAGTAAAAGAGGCACAATGATGAAACTTACAGAGAAACAAGAGCTAAAAAAAAAATTTAAAAAAAAGGTCAAAAATTCCTTGTTAACACTCGTTGTCTCCATGGCAACAGAAAAAGAAACATTAAATCTATCAGCGTCCATTTTGTCCCGGAGGTTTGAGTCCCGCTGGCTCAGAGGTCAAAAGGTCACAGACAGAAGCAGCAGCCAATCAGAGAGCAGCTAGCGCCGATAGACTCCGAATGCCACCAGGCTGAGGAAGATGGTGACTCCGACCAGCGAGGCGGTGGCCGGAGCGGTAAAGAACTGCCGGTACTGGATCTGACAGTACCACAGCACAGACAGCATGAGGACCAGCAGGGGGACCATCAGGCTGCCAACGTTCAGAGCTACCTGCACCTGGTCGGCGGGCCGCGGGCCCCCCGCCACCCCCCGACTGGCATGCTGCGAGATGTGACAGTGTAGAACGCAATTATGGACCAGGTTCAGAGAGGCCAAGGTCTGAGCATCGTCCTGCAGCAGCTGACCCTGATAGATCAAACGGACCTGCTGCTCCTGACCGGCAAAGTATGTCCTGAAAGAGAGGAGAGGTCAGACGTCAGAACCAGAGCCACTGTTCACATCCTGAGAGAGACAACAGTGTAGTTCTGTGTGTATCAGTGTGTGTCTGTGTGCAGTACCGTTTGATGTATCCGATGGTGTCCTGTGGTTGGACCTGAGCCGTCCTCTCAGTGTCGTTGAGGAACTTCAGTCGAAGCACCATGTTCCTCTGAGAGGATGAAGGCTCTCCTTCACCTTCACCTTCTCCCTCTCCTCTTCCTCCTCCTCCTCCTCCAGCTCCTGCTCCTCCTCCTCTGCTTCGAACACCATCTCCTTCCCCTCCCTCCCGCCTCTCGCCCACCCCCTCCTTCTCCTCCCGGGTGGAGCCGTTGGTGGACGGAGCCTCTGTCAGAGAGCTGTCACTCACAGAGCTTGAGGGGAATGAAGAGGTGGTGTTGGAGGGAGGTGTGTCCTGATGGGTGGGGCTGCTCCTCTGTGAAGGGGCAGGGCCTGTGGTGGAGGAGAACAGGTGCTCAGGGGGCTCAGCGGTGCGGGTGGAGATCCAGGCCAGCAGGAGCACCAGGAGCAGCAGCAGGGAGCCGAACAGCAGCGTCACCTCGTCTCCAACACCTTCAATCAGAGCCATCGCCCACAGCAATGCCCACTGAGGTCAACACGGGTCACACACCTGCACACAGGGGGCGGGGCTTAACATCAATACCCTGTCACTTTACTCATAAACATCAGACCTGATGATGTCATCCGACATCACATAGGACATGTGATATAGCAGGAAATACTCATCCCAGAATACACCTGATGCACACAGGTAAGAAAACAGTTAAGATGCCCAGACATCAAACCAGGCGTTGAGCAGCTTTTAAAGACGTGGATGTTAACCTGGCTGGGAGGCTGTCATCACAGGGGCATTATGGGAAATGTAGTATCCAGGGTATTCCGACTAAGGTCAGGAGAGCTACACTGAGGGCCAAAACACTGAAACAGCACTGAAGAGTCAGATCTGAACTGAACTGATCAATAACTACTGATCAATAACTAGTCTGACCTGAAGAGTCAGATCTGAACTGACAGACCGCAGTTTAATAATCAGCTGTTCACGGTGGACCACTCCAGCTTTGAAAGTTTAACCCTTACCCATCTGTAAAATATTAGAAGATGAAATGTTTCCGCACAATTAAAGATTCAGATTATTGATCTGATGAAGACGTGAGAAATAAACAACATCACGCTGCTTCTGTTACAACATGTGAGACGGTCAGAACTGATCAGAACTTATTGGTGATTGAGCAGTTTTAACAGTTTAATGTCAATGTTCGAAACTGATGGAGGACGTATTGAGGGTAATCAGGTGAGTGAGGTCAGTGTGTGTGAAAAACAAATCTGATGATGGAGAAATGCTTTTAATGTGAGCCTGCGTTAACTATAATCTCACACACACACACACACACTACAGATTAAGTGATTATTGGTGATCAAGGAATATAACTACTCAGCTGTAACAAACAGGAAGTGATGTCGTTGGTCGTGTAAATATCCGTCACCTGAGTCATGGCGTGTTTATCTGAGTGTTAGAACAGATCAGGGAGGTGAACAGAACCTGCAGCTGATCAGTCGTCATATTCGTCTGTGTCTCTGAGCTGTTTAAATAAAGTTTGTTGAATGTTTCTGTGGATGGATCCAACAGGATCCTGTCGGTAGGTTAACCTCATCAGCAGGTCTGATCATGTGATCATTGATCATCTGTGAAGAAGAAACTGTCTGTGCTTCAGTAACTGAATGAGACATTTCAACATGTGACTCTGGACCAGCTGATCACTGAAAGATTCATCAATAACTATACTGATCATCAGATGCAGGATCAAGTTTAAGTTTTCATCACTTCATAAATATTTTCAGTATAACTTTTCTGTTTCTGACATGATTGTGATAAGTTTGTTCTTCAACACACATTATTGAGAAGTGATGCAACCAGAGCTGCAGCGGGAATCAATAATTGATTAGTTGATTGGTCTGTCGATCAGTGTTTCACCCTCAAACGTCTCGTTAAATATTCAGTTTACTGTCACAGAGGAAAGAAACCAGAACGAGCTAACAGCAGAGGAGACTTAACTTTCTTTAAACGTTAATTCAAGTGATCACTGTTTGACTTGAGTTCCTCTGACAGCTGGAACAGATCAATACTACCGATAATGGATTCATAAATCAATAATAAACAGCTTCAAGCCATCTCAGAAACTTGATCTTCTCTGGTTGTCACACATTTAAATCAATCCATTGTATTCCCGCTCCACTGAGTGATCAGATGATTCCACACGACGTCCTGACTCTTAATTTTAGCTTTTGGTTTTTCTGGTTTCACTGTGACTGAATGTTATTGACATTATGACAGTTTTAATCAAATTATCTGATGTAATTAATAGTTTATCAATGGATGAGCCGCAGTGGGACTGATTTTCATTGGTTAATATTTTTTTGTCTAAATCATCTCCTGTATGAAGTCTGATCGATCATCCATTGATTACCAAAATATTCAGAACATTAACTGTCGGAGCTCTGAATCAGACTTCAGGTCAGAGGTCATCAACTGACGTCACACAGCAGCTCAGATACTTGATTTACTCTGATTACTGTTGAAGAATCCTGACGAAACGTTTCTGTCACAGTTTGGACTCTTTATCACAGAACTACTGAATCTTCTCCAGGTTTAGTTCTGATGTGTTCGTGTGTTGGTGCTGGTTCTGCACAGCTGTGTACTGTCACCTGTTCGGTCTGATGACAGATGTTCGGGAGGTTTCTGCTGTCTTGCAGCCGGACAGACGGTCAGGTGTACCTGCGACTCACCTGCCCGGGCTGACTGTTAGCTGAGCAGCGGTCAGTCTAGACGGTAACCAGCAGCTCCACTGTAACATCCCCACCGGAACAACCTGCCTATGGTTAACTGAACTCACATTAACACTGAGCTAAAACCCAGAGCCAACTGCTAACGGCGTTCAACTCACAGCCGGACAGGAAGTCAGCTAGGCTACATGCTAACAGCGTCAGTTAGCGGCTCGTTCCTGAACCTACAGACAGACTGAGAGAGTCTGCAGACACACGACAGGAAGGAAACACTTACTGTTCAGCTCCGACACCTCATATCACTGCGTTAGCCTGCAGGCTAATCAGGCTAATCTGCTCTGGCGGCTGCTGCTCGCACTTCCTGCTTCTTCTTCTTCTTCTTCTGCTTCTTCTTCTGCTACTTCTATTGGCTTTTATCGGCGGTTGACAACCAGCTTTTAGCTGCATTTACCGCCACCTACTGGACTGGAGTGTGGAACATGAGACGGTCAGAACTAAAAAATAAAAAATAAAGTTATTTCATCAAAACACTCAGCCCCTATTTGTTGTACTCCCTAATAAATTCCTTAAAGTCAATTCCAGCTTTTCTTTTGTCAGCATTTGGATCACTTCCTGTCGTTCATCCCTGTACTTACTGCACTCTAGCAATACATGTTGGACTGTTTCCAGTTGTGTACATTGTGAACAAAGACCTGTTGGATGTTTCCCTATTTTACTGAGTGTGTGTTTGAGTCCCGTGTGTCCTATTCTGAGACGAGTTAAGATCATTTCTTCCTAGTTCCTAGTTTTCCTAGTTTTGTACTGTTGTCCATGTCAGTATTTATTGTGGTGTTGTTTTTGGTTGTTTCCAGTAATTGCGTACCTGTTGCTGGAGTGTAGAATTTCCAGGGAGGTATTACTGACTTTGGTACTGTGCTACTAATGTTTAATCCTGTTAAACTTATCTTTTGAGCCATTTCTTTGCTGACCCGCCCAAAACCTTTACCTTTAATTTCCCTGTGTTCCCAACACTCCTGCAGGAGAGCCCTTGTTGGATGCAATGCCCCATGTCCTTCCAAACTGACCCAATATGCCAGCACGACCTGATCCCTTCTATTTCCCAGCGGGAAACATTTTTCCTCCTATACCTATCTTCTCTAGTTTACTGAGTAGTCCCTCCCTCCATAGTGTAGCAGATGATTTTTCTTCATTAAAAAATACTGAAACTACCATCTCTTTGTTTGCTTGTGCTTTCCTAATTTCTGACTCTAAACAAAGTACTGAGTCCATTGTGTTCCTACCTTTACCAAATCCACTTTGATGCGCAGATATCAGATTTTTGCTCTCTACATGATGTGTTAGCCTCTGTGTTACCATCACTTGTTGGGTCTGAAGGAACTTTGCCAGGTTTAAGTATTGGTACTATGACTGATTGCTTCCAAGCAGATGGAATTTTGCCTGTTTCCCATATTAAGCTGAACATCTTCAATCTTGCTGTGAGTGAAGTGTCCTTCATATTTGCCAGCATTTTATAGCAGATGCCATCTTTCCCTGGTGATGTTTGCCTTGCATTTGTTATTGCCCTTCTTAGTTCTAGCATAAATGGTAAGTCTGCGTCCCACCCTGTGTTGGCTCGTCTTTCTGTCACTCCTGGATGCTGCATGAGGGTATTATCTCTACTCTGTTTTGCCTCTGCTGATGAATCTTCACAAATGTGTTTGCCAAAAGTTCTGCTTTTTCCACATTGCTAATTGCTTTATTGTTACTGCTACATAGTACTGGTAATATTTGATCTTGATTCCATTCACCTTCCTAATCATCCCCCAAACCTCTGCCAGTGCTGTCGCTCTCCCAATTTTACTACAATATTTCCTTCAGTACACTTTGCTGTTTTTACTGTTTTGCGGACTACTGCTCGAGCTCTTTTGTACTGAACCAAGGTTTCTAAGTTATGTTGCTTTTTCAGTTGCTTAAATGCTTTTTATCCCACCATGTTACATTCTTTCTGCTATTCTTTCCTGTACTTTTTGGAATTGTTTCCTGTGCTGCTTGGATAATAGCTGCACTTACTTTTTGGTTTATCTTGTCAACATCTGTGATTCTTTCTTTAAATATTTCCTCGTATTTGATTTTGCTCTTCTCTGCAAATGCCTTCCAATCTGAATTCTCTAATTTACATCTTGTGATACTTAATTCTTTATTCCTTTGCACCTTTATTCCGACTTCAGTTACAATTGGGTAGTGATCACTACCAAGTGGAGAAAGGTTCTTTACTTCCCCCACACTTATGCCTGCTATATCATCGGATACCATTGTTAGAGCTATTACACTTTCTGTGTTGTTCACACTATTATGTCTTGTGCCTTTACCATTATTAACCTTTCAAGCCCCAAGCTAATTTTCTAGGGTTAGGGTTAAAGGGTTAATACACACCAGACCATTATCTTCAATAAATTCCTCTACTACCAACCCATTTACATCAGTGCTTTTGCTACACCAGAGTGTACTATGTGCATTAAAGTCCCCACACCATACAATTTTCCCTCATGTCTGCCCACCTATGTCATTTAATATACCAGGTGTTAATCTGTTACAAGGGTTATAGTAGTTTATTGTTGTGACAGTATCATCTCCTGTCCAACTTTTGATACATATTGATTCCGGCTCCTCCCCCATGCTGTTCAAATTATAATTTATTCCACTTTGTATAAATGTAGCAACTCCTCCACCTTTCCCCCCTTCTCTATCCCTGTATAATAAAATCCTATTGTGGTTTTAACCAAGTTTCCTGCTCACAGACTATATGAAGTTTGTTTTGTAGTTCAAATATACATCTCTTAAATTCTTGTCCATTGGCTATAAGGCTTCTGTCATTCCATTGCAGAACAGTTCTGACCATGATGAACCACCAGCCCATTCCTGTGAATTGGGTCCACTTAGCATCTCCTCTACTGCTTCCCAGTGCAACCCTTATAATAACATCAGTCCAAGATATTTCTCAGCTGACCTCACAATGATTTGAATCTTTTCTGTTTTCCTATCTGTCTGTGCAGATTAATTACATCAACCATAAAGGGTATGAACTTGTTTGTCCCCACAATCAGTGTATCCTCTTTAACTCTGTGACATCCTTTACATGGCTCTACATGTTTTTTTTCTCTGCACTCACTCTCACCTCCTTGCCTGATGCTTGTTTAGCTGCATCTGCATATGTAACCTCCTGCGTGGTCTTAATCTGCTGTACCTCTGTTGCGTTTTTACTGGCTTTGCATCCACGATATGCCGAGCTATGCTCTCCCCCACAATTTCCCATATTCATGCTCTCCTGCACATCTTCCACACCTCTGTTTGCCTTTACAGATTGCTGCTACATGGCCATGTTTTTGACATTTATAACTCTTCAGTGATGGAGGGACATAGGGTCTGACTTCATAGCTGATGTGTCCTATGAATACTCACAGCTTTGTCTCATTGATCTTTATCATAACAGACAAACTTTTTTTCCCCCATTTCTAGTTATTTTTAGATGTTTTGCCTCGATCACTTTGGCTCCCATCACATTCTCTCTCACTTGTTGTTCGGTGATAGCTGTCGGTATCTCCAAGATGACTCCCCATACGATCATTTTGCCCTCAAACAGCGAGCATTGTACTCTCTTTACGTCAATTTTGCACAGTCTGTTTGCCTTCCCTTGTTGAGCACTATCCCTGCATACCATTAGCAACAACCCATTCTGCAGCACTTTTGCACTTTTAATCTCACCCAGCATTCTGTTTATTATCTCTGTTAGCTGAATTGGATTCCACTGACCAAACGATGCACCGTCTTTGGTGAGTTTAATGATAACTTTATACTCTTCTCTCTCTCTCTTGTCATTGTCGCTGCCCTTTGTTCACTGTCAGTGTTTTCTGAGTTTGATATATTTCATTGTTGCATTTGTTTTTTCCATTTACATCTATTACTGATTCCATAGTAATCCAAACCTCACTTCCTGATCCATCACTTCCTTCTGCCGTCTCTTGCACATTCACAGTCCAGCTCGTGCCACTACCACCTCGTCTCAGCACTTCCTGCTTCAGCTCCTCCGTCTTCTTTCTCTGTTCTTCTTCTTCTTCTTCTTCTTTTCTTCTTCTCCAGTCTTCTTTCTATGTTCTTCTTCTTCTTTTCTTCTTCTCCAGTCTTCTTTCTCTTCTTCTGCAAGCAGCCCAAAGGTTTCTGTATCGTGCAGATATCTGCTGGTAACCCAGCACTGGTGCTGTTGTGCAGTCCAGTGGTACCGGGCTGGACCACAGCTCTTCCTTTTGAATCTGGGGGCTGTGGACATCGTGGGGCTGCTGCTAGTCTATGCTGAGGTCCTAAAGAGCTGGTGGATGCTAAGGCATGTTGGAGAAGGGGGAGGGGCCAGGACTGTGGGTATGGGAGGAGCCTATCTTCCACAACCCTTTCATCCAACTTGACAGCATCTGCTCTGGAACCCAGCAGCTGCTTCGTGAGGGCTGGAATTGTGACACTGGGCCACCTGAGACGGACGGGCGGACGGGCTGGAAGACAGCAACTGTCAGAGGAGTCAGGGGTTAAATCTCTGAGACTTCTGGAGAGGCTGAGAGGGAGGTGCTTCAGTCAGGCGAGGAGGAGGAGCCTCCACTTCTTCCGGTACTGCGGTTGGCGGCAGGTCCAGAGGCAGTAACAGACTGGGAACAAAAAACGGCCCTGGCATTTTCACCCACCAACTTTTGACGCACGTAAAGAACACACACTGCTGATAGCCCCAGTGATGGTGAACATAAACTCCCATGCTATAACAACTGCACCAGAAAAATGCACAACCCCAGTGCACAAAACAAATTAATAAATCATCAGAGCCAGAGGGGCGGCTGTAGATGGCTGTAGCAGCGGGTAGAGCAGGTCGACTAGTGATCAGAAGGTCACTGGTTCAAATCTCAGTTCCGGGCAGTGCTGAAGTGTCTAAGTGTCCTTGAGCAAGATACTGAACCCCACATTGCTCACTAGCGAGGGCCCTGCGATGAGCTGGCGACTTATCCAGGGAGCACCCTGCCCTCGCCCTGAGACAAGGCTGGGATTGGCTCCAGCAGCTACACCCCGCAACCCCATGGAAAGGGATAAGCGGTGACAATGACATGACATGACATGAGAGCCAGCCGCTCCATAATAAAAACGTGTCTCACCATCATGCAGTTATCCATGTCTACCTCTTCGTCCTCGTCTTACTCATATTCCTCACTGTCCTGTCTTTCTCCCTGGTGTGCTGGCTCAGCTGTGTTGCGGCTTCTCTGGCATCTGCCCAAATTCTAGATTACCAGTCCGTCACTGTCCAGAGGGTTGGACCCTCTGCCTCTCTGAGCCCTGAGGGTGTGAGCTGGAAAGAGTTGAAGGCAACGCAGTAGGGTTAGAGAAAGGCATCAGGGTGGAAGGCAGAGGTGTTTGGGTCTGAAGCGGATCGTGGCGTGGGGAGGGCTGTGTGTTCTGTAACGGGCCTGAGTCAGAACATCATGGGTTCGGTGCTCTCTGAGGGGCTTCACAGGGGCCCAGGGATTCTGCTCGGACCGAGCGGAGATCTGCTAATGAAGGTTCTGTTTGGCTGGGCTAAACTGGCTACTTAGCTCACGAGGTGTAATGGGTCGCAGGGTTTGGGGCTGATGGACCCTGAGGTTCTGTTCTTCTATTGTTAAGGACCCTTATGTGTGTAGATGGGCTGAACGGGGCTGAAGCAGTCCTTGTTTATGAGAAGGGTCTGTAACAGGGTGTGTGTGTGTGTGTGTGTGTGTGTGTGTGTGTGTGTAGTGCTGCGATGAATACATAGACATGTTTTAATAAAGGTGGTTAAAAGTAAAGGACAGTCTTCTTCTTCTTCTTCTTCTTCTTCTTCTTCTTCTTCTTCTTCTTCTTCTTCGTCTCATGCTTCTCTCGTTCTAAATGGCAGCTTGGTGTAGAGAGCATACCTCCACCCAGTGTCCAGGAGTGTGAAGGTGACTCTTCTGTTCCCCTCATACATTGATCTGATTTTATCATCATGATGACATCACCGTGTAACAGGAAGTCGTTTTATATTAATATGAGTATAACACAGATTCTTCTGATCACTCTGATCAATGATTGTTTATTTTGAATAAATCTAATTAATATTCATGTCTGATGATGATGAGGATGCTTCCTCTTCACACAATTAGCCTGCGGTATCAAGCATGCGCACTCCACCTAAATCAGCCAGCTGATCCTGAAGGAGAGTCAAGATACAGGAAGTCACCGGATGTGGTATGGTTTCTCTTTCAAATTAAAAGACCTGTTCTGAAAATACACACCTGAAGAGTCAGGAGTAAGTGGTAATGGGGTTTATGTTTTAGATTAAAATAAAATCAGACGTTATTAAATTCTCTTGTCAGCTTTCTCTCGATTTGATTAAACCAAAGTTCGGTGCTGCAGCTGCTGTGATGCCTTCAGGTACACGGTTGATTAGACTTTAAACAACTCTATGTTTTTACATCCTGACATCTCTCTAAAACATTAATGTATAAAATACCAACCTGTGGGTCCAGTACAGAACCATGTGGGACTCCACAGGTGTGATGAAGATTCAAGTTAACACCACCTGTCCTCAACTCATTAAATTATCTTTATATACATATATGTATAAATTGTATCATTTTGATACAAACAACTTTTTATTTCGTAACGTTGATTTTGATAAAATATAAAACTTTAAACAGATGAAGTGTCACGCTGCAGACGTGATGACCTGGAGTTTGCTCATCTGCTTTTATTTTGAAGGTCCCTGCCGGGGTGACGTTGTTCTCGGTGTGTGAATTGACAGCAGGTCGAAGGAGGAGAGACAGCAGGAATGAATCATCAGGAGGAGACAGACAGACAGTCAGAGGACATCTGATCTGATCTCAGACCAGCTGCAGTAAACATCTGCACAGCGGGTCCGTGAACGCACCACCAGGACTCTCTCTCCGTGTCTCGGTGTTTTTCTGCCGGTCTGAGGTGTGAATGATGCCGGACCAGATCTCAGTGTGTGAGTTCCTGTCCGAGACCACCGAGGACTACAACTCCCCCACCACGTCCAGCTTCACCACCCGGCTGCAGAGCTGCAGGAACACCGTCAGCATCCTGGAAGAGGTAGCTGCCTCTGCTTCTGCCTGTCTGCCTGCCTGCCTGTCTGTCTGTCTGTCTGTCTGTCTGCCTGCCTGCCTGTCTGCCTGCCTGCCTGTCTGTCTGTCTGACTGTCTGCCTGCCTGTCTGTCTGTCTCAGACCTTAACCTGACCTCCGTCCCTGTGTCGGCCTGTGCAGCCCCGTCATGTTTGGAGGATGGAGAACACAATTAGCTGAACTCGTTTCTGCTCATTGAACGCGTCATGTTAACCTCCCGCTCACACACATTCAGAGTTTGATGAATGAAATCAGTCTGTTGTCCTCGAACACGTCGGTGACTTCTGACTAATTAGATCCTGGCTGGTAATTGGTCGGCTGCTCTCTGCCGCCCTCCGCAGTGTGTTTGACTCAGTGACACTGCGGGAAAAACACGCGAGCTGATGCTCAAAGTTGACATGTCCGTGAAGCGCGCGCTGCCTGATGGGTAACATGAACCCCGAACTGGAGCATCGATCACACCGGAACGGAAATGTTCGAGTCACGGCTGTGTGTTCGTGCGTTGTGTCAGATTGTCAATAAAACCTTAAAGTGCGAGTTTTCTGAAAGGAGTTTGGTTGAAGGGTTTGTCTGTAGCAGACAGCGTCACCCTGCAGCTGCATTCAGACCAGATGTGATTATTGATCAGAAACGATTATTGATCTCCATCAGGCCGATTAATATTTACATTTATTAGACTCCTCTGTCCAAAGTCCCTGCTGGAAAAACCAGCACAGACCAGCACCAAAACACAACGTGCTGGTCCTGGTGGTGACCAGCACGCTGCGTTTCAGTGACTCACTGATGGTGGCGGCTGCCGTGCAAGGACAGCACACCAGGAGCAGTTTGCCCAAGGACACTTTGGCATGCAGACCAGGGGAATTGACCCAGCGACCTTCTGATAACAAGACATTTGATAATTGATAACTAATCAATAAATCAATGAATTGTTGCAGTAATCATTATTGATCTCTTTTAGGCTGATCAGTAATAATCACTGATGACTGACCTTTATCCAGCTGGTCTGTAATAATCACTGATTATTAATCAACTCTATTGATTGATTCCTTCCTTCCTTCCTTCCTTCCTCCAGGCTCTGGATCAGGACCGCTCATCGCTGCAGAAGGTGAAGAAGTCTGTTAAATCGATCTACAGCTCAGGAACAGGTACAGCTCTGATCCTGTCACAACTCAGTCAGCACAGAAGAAATCTGTTACTGTAACTGTCGCTGAAGTTTCTCTTTATCTGATGCCATCATCATCTTGATCGATTGAGAAAATTATCAGGAGATCAACTGATCATTAAAAAAATCATTGATTGATGATGGCGATGATGATGATGATGATGATGTCATTGTGGAGCAGAGCATGCTGGGAACCAGGAGAGCTTCAGTCAGGCTCTGGAGCGACTGGGAGGAAACAACCCTGAACTCGGAGCAGCCTTCGTTAAGTTTTCCTGCCTTGTTAAAGACCTCGCCTCTCTGCTCAAAAACCTGGTCAGTCACGTGCTGAACCATCAATCAACTCATCAATCCATCAATACGTTCAGCTGTAGTAAAATGTGTGTGTGTGTGTGTGTGTGTGTGTGTTCGTTCAGCTGCAGAGTTTGAGTCATAATGTCGTCTTCACTCTGGACTCACTGCTGAAGGGAGACCTGAAAGGAGTCAAAGGGGTCAGAATTTTATTTTATCATTGTTTATTGTTTTATTTCATTTTTTTTCTGTATATTTCCCTTCTATATTAATATTAATATGATATATTAATTTATTTTGTATCTGCTCTCAGGTGACGAGCTGAAGTTTGATCAGTATTTGTTTCTCTTTGTTTCAGGATCTGAAGAAGCCATTTGATAAAGCCTGGAAGGACTACGAGACCAAGCTGTGAGTCTGAACAGATTTTATTGTGTCATTGTTTTTTGAGAAGAGTGATCATCCTCACACAGTGAAATAACAAAGGATCTCTGAGGGCTAGCAGCACAGCTGTCAGATGGAGGTTAATGATGTTTGGACACCAAGCTGATGGAGGCTGATGGACGCTGATGGAGGCTGATGGACGCTGATGGAGGCTGATGGACGCTGATGGAGGCCTCCTCAACACCAGGGGGCCCCCGACAAAGATGAACTGAAGAAGAATATACATTTTCAGATGTTTTTAAGATATAAAAATCTAAAAGAATCTCATAGCTAACTTTTCCTACAGACACATAACTGACCACATGTAAGAAGGTAAACGTCTTGCGCCTGAGCTGAGCATGAGGACAGGTGGGGATCACCAGGTGTCATTAAATCACCTGTTTCTGTTTTCAGCTCAAAGATCGAGAAGGAGAAGAGAGAACACGCTAAACAACACGGGATGATCCGGACGGAGATCACTGGAGCTGAGGTTGCAGAAGAGATGGAGAAAGAGAGGCGGCTGTTCCAGCTGCAGATGTGTGAGGTACGGTCCTGACTGCCCCCACAGGCTGCAGGGGTCAGTCACTTCATTCAAGATTCAAGATTCAAGATTCAAGAGTTTTTATTATCATTGGACATTCACATGTCAATCAATGAAATTTTCTTTGCAACCCCCGTGCATAAGGTAATAAAGTAGTAAAAATATAGAAGAGCATGCAATAAAAATAGAAATATTTATAAATATAATAAGAAAAGAGGAAGAGAGTATGTACATAAGAACTGTAGTATATACATATGTTATGTATACGATTGGTGCGGTTGGGTGGTAATATATACATTAACAGTAAGGTACCGTTAATTAGTCCGTTGGACATAAAAAAAGTGCAGTGTGCGTTCAGCAGCTTAGTCTATTGTCCTGCAGTGCAGGGGGTGATAGCTTTGACAGCTCTTGGAAAGAAGCTGTCCCTCAGTCTGTTGGTGGTGGTGCGGATATTCCTGTACCGCTTTCCTGATGGAAGCGGTACGAACAGTCTGTGGCCCGGGTGGCTGGGGTCCGTGGCGATGGCTCTTGCTCTCCTCTTGACTCGGTCTCCATATATAGAGTCCAAGTCAGGGAGGGGGCAGCCCACGATGCCCTGTGCAGTTTTAACCACCCGTGCCAGTTGTTTCCTCTCCTGTGCCGTGCAGCTGCCATACCACACGGTCACACTGAGGCAGAGGATGCTTTCTATTGTCGCTCTGTAGAAGTTCACGAGCAGACGAGAGGAGAGTCCAGCCCGTTTCAGTTTCCTGAGGAAGAAGAGCCTTTGTTGGGCCTTCTTCACCAGGCGGCAGGTGTTCAGGGACCAGGAGAGATCAGATGTGATGTGGAGGCCCAGGAACTTGATGTTGTCCACACGCTCCACCACTTCTCCGTCCATGAGGAGGGGGGCGTGCTCAGTCTTCCTGGACCTCCTGAAGTCCACGATGACCACCTTGGTCTTTCCTGTGTTCAGCACCAAGTTGTTGGCTGAACACCACTGTGTGAGCTGGTGTACCTCCTCTCTGTAGTGGGTCTCGTTGTTCTCTGAGATGAGGCCCACTACTGTAGTGTACATCCAACGCTCTGTGATTGATTGATTGATTGATTGACTGATTGATTGATTGACTCTGTGTGTTTGACAGTATCTGATCAAAGTCAATGAGATAAAGACAAAGAAGGGCGTGGACCTGCTGCAGAACCTCATCAAGTATTACCATGCTCAGTGCAGGTACGAGCTGGCACTCAACAGGAGCTTTACAGCTCAGTGTTTTATTTTGAAAACTCACTGAACTTCCTGTTTCCTGGTTCAGTTTTTTTCAGGATGGTTTGAAAACAGCCGACAAACTGAAGCAGTACATCGAGAAGCTGGCAGCCGACCTGTTCAATGTAGGACCCTCAAATGTTCTAGTAAGGAGTCAGTACACTCAGGTGAGGCAACAGGTGTGACCTCTGCTGTCTCCACAGATCAAACAGAGTCAGGATGAAGAGAAGAAGCAGCTGACGACTCTCAGAGATCTCATCAAGAGCTGCTTACAGCTGGACCAGAGGGAGGTACTAAACATGGGGGGTGGGGCTAACATATGCAGGTTCTAAACATTTGGGGCGTGGCCAATAGGTGCAGGGACTAAATACAGGGGGCGTAGCTAACATGTACAGGTACTAAACATGAGGGGTGGGGCTATCAGATGCAGGTATTAAACATTAGGGGGCGTGACTGACAGATGCAGGGACTGCATATACAGGCGTGGCTAACAGGTGCACTTTCTAAGCGCAGGGGGCGGAGCTAACCAATGCAGGGACTAAATATATGGGCGTGGTTAACATATGCAGGTTCTAAACGCAGGGGGTGGGGCTAACAGATGCAGGGGCTAAACACAGGGGGCGGGGCCAACATATGCAGGTTCTAAACGCAGGGGGCGGGGCTAACAGATGCAGGTTCTAAACGCAGGGGGCGGGGCTAACAGATGCAGGTTCTAAACGCAGGGGGCGGGGCTAACAGATGCAGGTACTAAACACGGGAAATTGATTAAAGTTGCAGAAGTCATTATTGTGACGCTCTTTGATTGGCTGTTTGCTGATGAACTGCATCCTGGGATTTGTGGTTGATGTCCACAGTCAGCACCAGTCCGACTCATCTGCTGACCTCTGACCTCTCTGTCCCTCTCTCTCTCTCTCTCTCTCGCTCGCCCTCTCTGAGTGAAGTCCAGGAGAGTAAGTCTGTAAATTAGAACGACTCTTCATCATCGTCATCGTGTTTCTGACTGCAGTTTGTCTTGTTCATCTTCAATCTGGAAATATCACATGACTGTAGAGGGAACAAAATAGAGCTGCAACTATTCATTGATTCACTGTTAGTTCATTTATTAGTTATCAGTTATCAAATGATGTGGCGGCTCAGGGGTAGAGCCAGCATCTTATTCTAATAAGGTCGCTCGTTTGATTCCCCTGGTCTGCATGTCAACGTGTCCTTGGGAAAGATACTGAACCATCAGGCCACCATCAGTGTGTGAATGTATTTATGAATCACTGTCAGTCACTTTGGACTACAGTGATAAATTTAGATGTAACCGAATATCTTAACGAGATGCTGGAGGACGAAACACTGATCAACACTTCTCTAAATGTTCTGACATCACTTTAGAGAAGAACAGTCATCAGCTCTGATTTACATTTAAACACAGCTATTGTTATTATTGTACAGTTTGATGCTGCTGAACTGAGTGTGTGTGTGTGTGTGTGTGTGTGTGTGTGTGTGTGTGTCAGGACTCTCAGAGTAAACAGACTGGGTACAGTATGCACCAGCTGCAGGGAAACAAGGAGTTCGGCAGTGAGAAGAGAGGATACCTGCTGAAGAAGAGTGACGGGTATGACTGTCTGCCACACTCACCTGTACAGGTGTGGACACGCCCTCTGATTGGCTGTCAAATTTAATGTTTACTGTGTTTTGTCTCCGGCAGGCTGAGGAAGGTCTGGCAGCGCAGGAAGTGTTCAGTGAAGAGCTGCACCCTCACTATCTCTCATGCTACAGTGAGTACTACACCTCCCATCATGCACTGCACCTGGTTCATTTTTAAAATTCTGCCGCTTGAGCTCAAATTCCTGTGAGCTGGAATGGGCCAGAAACTTGAAACGTGGCCCAATGATTGGAAATGATGTGCATCAACTTTTATTAAAATATGAACCCAGTCAGCCAGATGGTGGTGCTGTAATTAAGGCTTGAAAATGCATTTTTGGGAAGGCCATGCCCCTCAAACTGTAAGTCTGATTGACTTGAAATTTGACACACAAGTCCAGCTCCATGTGCTCTACAAAAAAGCCTCTTGGACCATGAAGCTCCGCCTGCCTAGATTTTTAGCTAATTAGTATAATGTGAAAAACAGTAAAATGAATAGAACTTTAGAAAGATAGACTCTATCAACACTAAATTTGGTATACGGCTTCGGAGGGTGAAAAGACACATTTCTACCATAAATGGGTAAGATTGGTCGAAAAACATGGCCGCCAGGGACCCATGTATTTTTGCAATGGGCAGGGCTTAGAAATGATTGGCCATAACTCCCACACCCTTTGTCCATCACAAAACCTGGTGGGTAGGCTGACAACGGGACTGGGAATCTGCCTACCAAAGCATGTTGAGCTCAACCTATAGGGGGCGCTATAAATGCCATTAGCATGTAGCTGAAAACCCAATTTGGAGAAATCTGGGGCTTATCATGGCTATGTGTTGCACAGATCTTTGAGGAACATGGCGGCCAATGTCATCAACTGCGGGGGATGATGGTCAGAGTGGATGGTTTGGGGCAAAAGAGATCAGAACCCACGGATTGCCACTTGAGGCTATATTCTCTGGATGAAATTATTCAGTATGAAATAAAGCGTCAGAATCATCAGCTGATTCTGTGAACATGTATCTTCTTTAGCATCCATGATGCTCTGAGGAGCTTCACACTATCACAAAAGAAAACGAGTGGATGTGATTTATGTTTCTGCAGCAACGTCACAGACCTCATCAGGAAGCTCACAGGGGGCCTGTCTGTCTGTACATCCTGTCTGTCTGTACATCCTGGCTGTCTGTACATCCTGTCTGTCTGTACATCCTGTCTGTCTGTACATCCTGTCTGTCTGTACATCCTGGCTGTCTGTACATCCTGTCTGTCTGTACATCCTGTCTGTCTGTACATCCTGTCTGTCTGTACATCCTGGCTGTCTGTACATCCTGTCTGTCTGTACATCCTGGCTGTCTGTACATCCTGTCTGTCTGTACATCCTGGCTGTCTGTCCATCCTGTCTGTCTGTACATCCTGTCTGTCTCTGGAGGACAGATGCTGGGTTGTTCAAGGACAACCTGATATCAGAGATTCAAGGGTTGGCTGCTGTGACGCATAAAGTGAAATGTTAATATGATTATTGTTGATCATTATGTTAATGTGCACTGTGTGTGTGTGTGTGTGTGTGTGTGTGTGTGTGTGTGTGTGTGTGTGTCAGTCTAACAGACAGCCGGTCAGATTGAACCTGCTCACCTGTCAGGTGAAACCCAGTGCAGAGGACAAGAAATGCTTCGACCTCATTTCCCGTAAGTCTGACTGGATATATAGAAAAGCCAGACGTTCACACATCAACTGCTTTTCATCTTCTTCTTCTTCTTCTTCTTCTTCTTGTCCTACAGATAATCGAACGTATCACTTCCAGGCTGAAGATGAGTCAGAGTTTGTCAGGTTAAAGATTTGTCACTTGCTCTTTAATCTGCTCTTGATCATCAGCTCTCCTTTAGACTGTGAAACAACTGTGTGTGTTGTGTGTGTGTGTGTGTGTGTTACAGCTGGGTGTCTGTGCTTACCAACAGTAAGGAGGAGGCCCTGAATGTAGCGTTTCAGGGTGGAGGTCAGAGTTCAGGTGTGGAGGAGGAGGAGCTCACCAAGAGCATCATCGATGAGGTGCTGCGGTCGCCAGGCAACGACGCCTGCTGCGACTGTGGAGCCGCAGGTCAGCACACGTGTGTGTGTGTGTGTGTGTGTGTGTGTGTGTGTGTGTGTGAGATGGTGCATTTAAGGACACTCTAGCATCTGAAAGTCCAATTCCCCTCCAGCTCCAGTCAGCAGAACAGAACAGAGCCTGGAGGTCAGCTCCAGATCACTGCTGCAGTCAGGCGGATCCACTGGAGGGAAAAGAGATCACCTTTTTAATCCCACAAGTTTCAAAGTCATGATGAGACTCCAGGTGTTTATTCCTACAGAAGTTCTGGATCTGCAGAGCTGGAGGCTCTGAGCAGCTGCTCCGCCACACACACACACACACACACACACACACACACACACACACACACACACACACACACACACTAGTGGCAGAAGGTACATCTTGTGTGTTGAAGTTAAGTATTTGAGTAACTTTAGCCACTTTCTACGACTTGATAAAACTTGTCTTAATGACGTGTGTGTGTGTGTCTGTCTGTGTGTGTGTAGGTCCTCGTTGGATCTCCACTAACCTTGGTGTTCTGACCTGCATCGAGTGTTCAGGGATCCACAGAGAGATGGGAGTCCACGTGTCCCGAATCCAGAGTCTGGAACTGGACAAACTGGGAACCTCTGAACTGCTGGTGTGTGTGTGTGTGTGTGCGTGTGTGTGTGTGTGTGTGTGTGTGTGTGTGTGTGTGTGTGTGTGGTGTGTGTGTGTGAGAGTGTGTGCGCGTGTGTACGTGTGTATGTGTGTGTGTGTGTGTGTGTGTGTGTGTGTGTGTGAGAGTGTGTGTGCGTGTGTATGTGTGTGTGTGAGAGTGTGTGTATGTGTGTGTGTGTGTCTGTCTCTGTTTACGTCTCCTCTCCTGTCTTTCTGTCAGCTTGCTAAGAATGTTGGGAACTGTAGTTTTAATGACATCATGGAGGCGGGCCTGTTGTCCCTGAAGCCGACGCCCTCCAGTGACATGTGAGTTTTTCTATTGGTTCTACACACGTTCATGTTTATACATTTTGTCACGTCTCACCTGGAACTCGTCGGCAGGACGGCGAGGAAGGAGTTCATCAACGCCAAGTACATCGACCGCCAGTTTGTCAGGCGTACCATCTCCATGGCGTCCAGCGGTCTGGAAGAGGTGTGTGAAGCAGTGCAGTCCAGAGACCTGCTGTCAATCATCCAGCTGTATGCTGAGGGGGTGGAGTTACTGCAGCCCCTCCCTGAACCTGGACAGGTGGGTGGATGATACTCGTGTCAGTCAGGAGGAGTGTGTGTCTCTCTTAAATGTTGCTGGAGGGCTCCGGGAGTCTGGCTGCAGCTCGCACAGTTCTGTAGGGAGGTCCGATCTCAGGGGAAATAAGAAGCCAACCCCCATGTGGATCTCCATGAGGCTGGACTGATCCTGCAGTACAACTGTTGCTTCGTGAAGGGTTTCAGCTGTAACTGACCTCCTGGATATTAAACCGGGTTTCTGGGTCCTTGGTTCAGGGACTGAGCTGGTTCTTGTTATCCAGGAGGTGTAAAAAGCTGCAGATATCTTCAGAGGAGATCCCGACACACTTCAGGAGGTGTCAGTGGGACTACTGGGTGGGTCCGAGCTACTATTTGTGTTATTGATCGATATTGATTTGTTTTAAATGTGTTTGTTCAGGAGGCAGGAGAGACGGCATTACATCACTGTGTTCGGACAGCTGATCAGTCCTCGCTCCACCTGGTCGACTTCCTGGTTCAGAACAGGTGCGACACTCCTGACAGTGCAGGATCCAACTCAGCTGGTTGTCGCTCTGTGTTAATGTGTGTGTGTGTGTGTGTGTGTGTGTGCAGTGGTAACCTGGACGGACAGACGGACGGAGGAAACACAGCTCTGCATTACTGTTGTTTGTACAACAAACCACAGTGTGTGAAACTGCTGCTGAGAGGAAAACCTGACCTCCACATCAGTAAGAACACACACCCCTGCACACACACACGCAGACACACACACGTTCTGTGTATCTATAATCTATGTATTCTCATGTTCTATATCTTCTACATGTGTGTCCAGAACAGAAGGAGATCCAAGGCATGTTTAGCCTAGCTTAGCACAAAGGCTGGAAGCAGGGGGAAACTGTTAGCCCAGCTCATTCACTGCATTATTACAGCTGCCTGTGTCTTCTCAGCCAATCAGAGTGGAGAGACAGCGCTGGACATTGCCCGCAGACTGAAGAACGCCCAGTGCGAAGAACCGGTAAGAAACATGGCAATAACAACATGCCAGGCTGCGTTCTGATTGGCTGGCAGGTGAACCAGCTGAGTGGAGGATCAGAGACCAGTTTAATGAATTCTCAGATGTTGTAACCTCAGTATGTGCTGATCAGTGGCCCACAACAGAACCACAGTGTGTTCTTTAAGAACGTCTTGTCCGTCTGTGTCCCAGCTGGTGGAGGCAGTTTCTGGCAGGTTCAATCCACATGTTCATGTTGAATACGAATGGAACCTGAGACTGGATGAACTGGACGAGAGTGACGATGAACTTGACGATAAGGTAACACTGAGCAAACCACATGCTAATTAATCAGTGACCTGCTGCCTCTCCTCTTACCTGCGTGCCTCCTCCTGCAGCCCAGCCCGGTGAAGAGGGAGCGTTCCCTCCGTCCTCAGAGCTTCTGTCCGGCCTCCAGCGCTTCCTCTCAGGACAAGCTGTCTCTGCCGGCCTGCTTCGTTCCTCCTCACAGGGACAAACTGCGTCTCTCCTATGGGGCATTCGCCAACCCCGTCTACAGCACCTCCTCTGACAACCCTCCATCCCCCGGGCCCGACACCTCAGGACCTACACCAGCAGCCAGGAGCCAGGGGAAAGGTATGAGGACCCTGTGATGTAGACCAGCTGTTTTTAACGAGGAAGTGCCATGAGTGCTCACAGGTCCAGAGGCTTCACAAGGTTTTCAGGGCTCCAAAAGTTATTGAAGGTCCTTGACAAGATTTTGTTGTGGTTCCAAAGGTTCCTGAAGGTGGCTCAGTACATCATGAAGGAGGTTCAGTGGCTTTTGATTGTGGTCTATTGGCTTGTTAGGTGGGACCTTGTGTTGGGATTCATTGAATTATCAAATCACTGATTGGTTCCTCCTTCAGGCCCCACCACAGCCCCACCCACATCCCTTCCCCTCACCTCTCAGATTAGTGGAGGAGGAGGAAGCTGGGCAGCAGGCGGAGGAAGCTCAACCCTGAAAAAGAGACCCCCTCCCCCTCCACCTGGACACAAGCGCACCCTGTCTGACCCCCCCAGTCCAGTCCTGCAGGGACCATCAGGTAAAGGTAAAACTGCAGCAACTCGGCTACACTGCATGACCCAAACCCATCAAACGTGTGTCCAGGTGACAATCTGGTGTTTCAAACAGGAAGTGAGCAGACCCCCCCACCTGGAAGCAGGAGCAAGTTTGAGGGGATCCAGCAGCAGCAGAGGTACTTGTACACGTGAAGTACTCAGATAAAGGTGAAGTACAAACCGTGGTGACCTTTGACCTCTCCCTTCCAGTACAACCTCCAGTAACACCAAGTCGACGCTGGGGCCCAGAGTTCTTCCCAAACTGCCTCAGAAAGGTGAGGTGACCAGCTTTTATTTTGAAAGCTCAGATGTTTGATGTTCCTTCTCTGTCTGCGTTTCAACCTGTTGACTCTGGTTTTGTTTCATCTCAGTGGCGTTGAGGAAGATCGACACTGTCCACCTCCCATCTGTGGACAAGTCCATCCCTCCTCCAGACCTCCTCCACAAACCCTCCTCCTCCTCCCAGCCTGACCCCCAGAAGTCTCCTCCCTTCATTGACGCCTCCCCTAAACCCTCCCCCACCCAGGTGGACTCAACCCAACGAGCCCCATTGGCTGAGAAGCCCCAGCTGTCAGACCTTCCCCCTAAGCCTCACCTGTCCGACCTCCCACCTAAGCCCCTCCTCAGAGACCTCCCCCCAAAACCCCAGATCACAGACCTCCCGCCCAAACCCGCCCTCAGAAACAAGTCTGGCAACACTCCTGTTGCTAAGGAGACACAGGGATCCAAGATGGCGGTGTTGGCTGAGAGCCAGTCATCCAACCTGCAGGGGGAGTTGTCACCTCAGCTGGTTGCTGATGGTGATGATGAGTTACCCGCCGGCGCCACAGAGACGCCCATCCCTCTGCCGCGAAAAATCAACTCTGTGAGACAATAACGAGTTTGATCAGGTTGAATAGACAGAAAACAAGATGGCGTCCGTGCTGAGTGTTTGTCTGTGTGTTCTGCAGGTGAAGAACAAGATCCGCAGAGTGAAAACCATCTACGACTGTCAGGCCGACAACGATGACGAGCTCACCTTCACAGAAGGAGAGGTCATCATCGTCACAGGGGAGGAGGACCCAGAGTGGTGGGTAGGTAGCACTCATCTTCATCATTATCTTCGTCACAAACAAAACTGAAGCCACTGAACAGTTCTGGTCTGGTTCTAAGGGCTGTGCAGGTGTCGGCAGCTCTGAACTCGCTGGCCTCAGGTCTTCCGGTACCACAACACACAGGTGCACCAGGTCTCCTTCACAGGTCCGACTCTGCCACGGAACGGTGCTGAAAGTTGATTGATCCAGGGTCTGTGATTGAGTGTCAGTCTGGCCCCTCCTTGATTAGTCTTTAGATATCGAGGAACTGTTGCCCCCGACAACACAGCTCAGACACACACACACACACAAAACACACCTTCAAGACATTGGTGATGTACACCTGATGTGGCCGGTCTTAACCTGATCAATCAGTTGTTGTTTTCTCAGATTGGACACATCGAGGGACAGCCGGAGAGGAGAGGCGTCTTCCCCATGTCCTTCGTTCACAACCTCTGTGATTGACAGCTAGAGAGACAGGCCCCGCCCACCTGCTGACGTCACATTGATGAAAGTGGGCTGAATTAATCAAAGAAATAAACAAGCCTCAATAACTGAAAATAGACTGTAAATAGACTTTATTACTCTGCCTGACAGAGTGGAAGCAGCATGCAGACAGAGAGGTCAGAGGTCAGTAACACCTGGCCGAGCAGCTCATCACCACCAGCCAGCGACACAGAAGCACAAGACAAACGGCGTTAAGAGTAGAATGGAAGCACAACGTTAAAGAGCCCATCATCAACACAATCAATGCCCCTCTCAACCAATCCCAGCTCACATTGGGCACCTTAGAGGTACACCTGCACAGGTAACCAGTCTACCGCCAAGATTATGTCTGCTGCAGCACGAGTCCATGTCACGTTCTCCGAGTCTTCAGTCCCCATCAGAGACCGACGTCCACAACTAGTGACTGTGTGCTGGTTGACTGACCCGTGTGTCTGTCGCTTGGCAGCGAGGAGTCACTGACAGTCTGAGACCACATTGAGAAACCAACTCAGGGTCCACATCAGAGTCCCATCACATCCAGACTGAAGGTCTGTAAGGGGGCCGAGCTGGAACTGTAGAACTGTACAGAAACCGGATGAGTGGAATCAGAGTGATCAGTAGATCAATACATCGATCTGAGGTCACTGAATAAACAACACAAGAGTCCAATCAGCAGCCGTCCTGTCAGAACCAGTCCACAACAGAGGACAAGCAGCAGGTTCTGATCCACCTCTCATGAGGAGACGAGGACTAACAGTGGAGGTGAAGAAGTGTCAGTGACAGAAGTGTGTAGGTCAGGAGACACAACGACACCACAGTGACTCACAGCCACCGTGAGGCCTGGTGGTGGAACATGTTCTCAGACTCCACTCTGACGGAGGAGAAGCAGCTTCAGAAACAGGCTCCACCTCTGGTTGGATCTTTGTGGAGGAGGCTTCATCAGCAGCAGGGCCATGAGGCCAGACACCTGTCAGGAGTTGGACGAAGACGTGCAGACAGACGACCTCATCCAGCTGAACATCAGCTGGATCAGATGATCACCAGCAAGTAAAGCAAGTAAAGAGACTGACAGAGGTCCGTTGGACCCGGTCCAATGGTTCAGAGTCAGCGTGAGTGTCTCCAGTGTATGTAACACACTTCACACCTGCCACCTGTCTGTCTGCACACGTCCTCTACAGCCCACCTGTCTGTCTTATTAAATGAGAAGTCTGTTGTTTTTTGATGAGAAGATGAAGCTTCAGTGACTGAAAAAATGTTTCTATGTGGCGGACCCTGCCACATATCTAGCTTCAAACAGTGTTGTGGTACCTGGTTCTCCTCTGAGAGCAGCTGGTTGATGGAGGCAGTTTGTATTAGTACTTCATTAATATTTTAAAGATTAAAATTCTGACTTTGAATTTCTCCTTTAAAACTACATAATGCTCCTTTAAAGTTTGACTCTCCCTCATGATTCATCCAGAGAACTACAACTCCCAGAGTGCATTTCTGCAAGAAAGGACTTTACTGTTATGGAGGAGGACTGAGGGTCGCCCCTGTGAGACAGCTGCTGGTAGAACAGAGAGACATCAATCAAAGTGATTTATCATCTGTCAAATCATTTTTTTAAATCAATGACACTTGAAAACTCTGTATAAGTTTGTAGAAGTAATCTGATTTCTTTGTTTCTGATTACTCTCATGGTGGCTTTGAAATCGATTTACTTATTGATTAGGATGTGACACGATTTAAAAAGTTAAACTCTCTTTAAATGAATGAACATGAACTAATACATTAACTTGATTTATTGTTCATCAGTCTAAAACCTTTAATATACGAATCCAGTCACGTCCCATTAATGGACCCAGTTCTGTGAACGCGTCAGGTACCAGTTAAAGGACCTGTAGTTATTTTAATGAAAATCAGTTTTTATAATAATAATAATATGATAATATAATCTCGTAGTTCCTCTTCGGTCCTTGATTTGTTAGCTGATGACTTTTCAAGTAAAGAGAGTAATTAATGAACTTCTGTGATTAAATGATTCATTCATTCAGACTGTTGATGGTAACCGCTCACTTTGACTGATGAGGTGAATCTGTGATGAAGTGGACGAGTTCAGAATGAATCTGATCAGATTAAAGGAACAGTGCAACATTTCCTCCAGCTGTTCAGTCTCAGCTGGTCACATGTTGCTGCAGCGTCAGTGTGAATAATCATGTTGTGTAGAGACTTCAGCTGCATGTTGGCTTTATTTATTCTGTATTTTAAAACTCAACATAAATGATAAACAGCTGAACGATCGGCATTCATTAAATCCTGATCATTAACTAACGGTAGCAGACTGTTAAGTGGACACCGTGCACATGCTCAGTTGTTACCGTGGAGACACAAAAAACTAAAAAACACTAATGAAAATATAAAATTATGGTCAAGGCATCATTATGAGCAAGTAAAGGATGCCATGTCATGAAGGCTAACACGCTGCTAACTGCAAACAAATGCTATCATACAAAGTTAAGCATGTTAGCTACTTAGCATAGCATAATTAATTACAGGAGAAATGTATCTTACTAAGTGTTATGTTCAGTTAAATAAGACGCTAACCTGTAACATGCTACGCTAACCTGTAACATGCTATGCTAACCTCTGTCATACTACGCTAACCTGTAACATGCTATACTAAACTCTCACATGCTATGCTAACCCCTAACATGCTAGGCTAACATACCCCAATGTTGTCCGGAGGGACAGAATGAGCAGATATTAAACATGTTGTTAAAACTGAACCACTGAAAGTTTCTGCTTTTGTTTTTATGTCATTTTATTGTCTGAGTCTGAGCCGGGTCTGAGCTGAGTCTAAGCCGGGTCTGAGCTGAGTCTAAGCCGGGTCTGAGCTGAGTCTGAGCCGGGTCTGAGCTGAGTCTGAGCCGGGTCTGAGCTGAGTCTGAGCCGGGACTGAGGTGGGCCTGAGCTGGGACTGAGCCGGGTCTGAGATGGGACTGAGGTGGGTCTGAGCTGGGACTGAGCCGGGTCTAAGCTGGGTCTGAGCTGGGACTGAGGTGGGTCTGAGCTGGGACTGAGCCAGGTCTGAGCTGGGTCTGAGCTGGGACTGAGCCGGGTCTGAGCTGGGTCTGAGCTGGGACTGAGGTGGGACTGAGCCAGGTCTGAGCTGGGTCTGAGCTGGGACTGAGGTGGGACTGAGCCAGGTCTGAGCTGGGACTGAGGTGGGTCTGAGCTGGGACTGAGCCAGGTCTGAGCTGGGTCTGAGCTGGGACTGAGGTGGGTCTGGTCTCATCAAGGTTTTTGCTCCCAAACTGACGGACTTGACTTTAAAGGTGCAGGCCGTCAGAATCACAGGTGGAAACACTAAAATAATAAAATGGATCAACAGCAGAACCTTCTGATGGCGTCTGTGTGTTCTGTTGCCGAGGTGTCGACTCAGAGTGCTAACAGGCTAGCCCGGGCTTGTCCTGATCAAAGCTCCTTTGCTAACTGAGCTAACTAGCTAACAGAAGCTACAGTTAGCAGCAGTTAGCGGTTGCTCTGGTGATGTGCTGCCCTGTTTGGTGGAATTCAACAGGTGGCACCTTCAGAATCTTCTTCTTTTTATATAGTGTCAGAAACTATGAACTTCTATTATTATAGATTATTGATTTAGACCTATAAAGACCTGTCAATCATTTGCTATTGTCCAATCCTGTGGGTTGAATGTGGCTGGTGGGCGGGGCTTCCCTGTGGTTTGAATCCTTTAATTCATGTTTGTGGGAACACTTAAAGTGTCATAAATGAGTTTATCAATCAGTATTAACGATAAACGTAAAGGCACCTTAACTCATCATTCTCACACACAGATTTAGACTGAGATGGTTGATGAACTTCTTTCCTCCACTGATCAATAATTTAGTTCTGATCATCCCGACCAGCAGGTGGCGGTGGTGAGGAGGCGGACAGTAACAGGAGTCTGACTGTCACACACACACACACACACACACACACACACACACACACTGAGGGTCCAACAGCTGATTTGGAACAAAGTTCATAAACACATAGTTTGTGATATTCTGAAGAAAATGTATTTAATTGATTTATTGGTCGACTGAATATCAATAATTGATCAACACACACACACACACACACACACACACACACACACACACACACACGCACGCACACACACACACACACACACACACCTGGGGGACAGGTGTATCAGGCAGATGTGTTGGTGATCAGGGGAGCGGAGCGTGGTGAGGACACAGCCGGGGGACGGTGTGTCCTCGGCGGGCAGCGGCAGGATGCGGTCCGGGCGCGAGCTGCTGTCAGCGGCTTCACCGCCGCGACAGGCCGGGCACGAGACCTGAGCAGCCGGCGGACCTGCGGACTTTCTGCGCACTTTGCTTCGTCCTCTCGGCGTCTGGAGCAGCCGACCAGCCGCTCTCCTCCGCATCTCTGTCGGCGGCTGGTCGTCGGGTCCCCGGGCCTTCGTCCTCTGTCTCCCCGCCGGTTCAGCATCTGGACCTGGACCCGGACCAGGTTCAGGGAAGGAGGGTGTATTTACAGAGAAGGAGCCTGTCGGAGTCCATTCCTGCAGCGGCTGATTGGTGTTTTAATGTAAAGTCCCGTGAGAGGCGCCTGTGAGCGGCCCGGCTCCTGGCTGCTGCCGCGGCCGCTGTCTCTGGTTTCATCCTCCGCCTTTGTCCTCATGCTTTCCCCCGGAGTTCCTCCCCCTGCGGCGCTGGGCGGAGTTTCATACCGGACTAGACGCTCCTTTTGTCGGATTCGTTTCGACCTGACTCCCCGGGGTTTACGGCTGAAAAACACACACTTTGAAAGTCCCGAAATAACCCAAAAGAGCCCAGTGGTGTGCAGTGTGACCCCGGGTACCGGTCTGCACCTGAAGGTGAGTAGTTGGTTGTGATTTTAAACAGATTTCTGGGGTTTTCTGGTCGTTTGTCCCCGAGTCACCAGAACATTCATGGCGGCTTCGCAGTGAAGGCTTCTGGGGTAGCAGCCCGTCATCCAGCCCGCTCAGCACCGACATCCTCGGACTGGGCCGAGTATCAGAGAGAGGAGTGACAGCAGGCGGTCGTGTCGATGTTTTAACATCATTATTTTTACAACCAAACACTCAGAGGTCGAACAATTTTTCCATTTCAGCAGTTTTGCAAAATGAAGCTGTGATCCGCTGCACGTGTGGACCGGAACCTCTGCTGGCTGCTGTGGAGCGGCTCGGTTCTGTTTCTACTTTTTATTTTCACACTTTCAGTCGCAGATTTCACGTTTAACCGAACAAGGTGATCGTGATCGAGCAGCTCTGCGTGCAGCGGAAGCTACGTGGTGACTCCTGCCGGAGGACGGGCGCCATTACCGGGGCAGCTGGAGCCTGACGGCCCGCTGCTCGCACTTAATTGCGCCTCCGAACACATCCGCGCTCGGCTCGTTCAGAACTCCGTTCAAAACTCGTACAAGTGTGAGACAGTCTGCAGTCAGGTTCATTTTACCGAACCGGTGGTTTCG
>NC_051059.1:28133452-28255952 GCF_904848185.1 Acanthopagrus latus
AGAGACGCCAGGCTCCTCCCACAAATCACTGCCTTCACCTCACAGAGCATCACAGAACACACTTGAGTCAAACTGAAGTCTGTGTTCGTTCCGACACTCAACAACTCTGATTTAGTTGAAATTAAACTTTAATTCATGAAAATATGAAAATATTGAGATGTTCATCAGTCACATGTCCAGCTGCTCTCTAACCTCCATTAGCTTGTTAGCTGTACTGCTAACAGTCTGGACTCACACACGCACACACACACACACACACGTGAAGAGTTGACAAATAAAATGCTGAATAAGATAATAAATAATAATAAATATTAAATTAAATTAAATTAAATTAAATTAAATTAAATTAAATAATAAAATGATCAATGATGTAATAAACAATAAGCCTTCATGAGGCTGAGTTGTGTTTCAGAGTCTCCCAGAGGAGGAACGAGACCGCGTCATGTCAGAGGAGAAACTGGGCGGGGCCAAATCCGGAGGGGGCGTGGTCTCTAGCCCTCACAGAGCCAGGTCTCCTTCTGTCAAGGTGAGTATGTGTCCTCAGCAGTGAGGTCATCACTGGCTGTAGCCCCCACAGACTCACCTTTGAGCAGGTGTTCTGATGTTTGTCTGGTCTCAACCCAGGAACAGTGTCGGGAGGCGGAGCCAGAGCAGTGGGCCCCTGCCAGTCTGCCAAAAGAGAGACGGGACGGGAAGAAGGCGGCGAAGCTTCCGGAAACGCCAAAAACAGCGGAGGAGATGTGGCAGCACAGCGTGATCGGAGACTACCTGGCCAAATACAGGGTGCGCTTCATTTCTCTATCTGTTCACGTGAAAGATGCTTGTTAGCTGTTGCCATGGCAACCAGGGAGGCTTGTCTCTGACGGGCAGTGTAGCTCATAGAAAGACATCAGGATTAAACTCCTATACTATGTTTAGATGACTGAATTATTAGCTGTTTGACTGGAACACTGTTACAGTATTTTGTCCCCTGACCTCTGACCCCTGCTGGTCATGTGACTCGTCCCTCAGAGCGACCGCAGGAAGGCTCAGTCGGGGATGGAGGCGGCCTGGAAATCGATGGAGAAGAAGGAGAAGATTCCCTGGATCAAGAAGGCAGCGGAGGACCAGAAGCGTTACGAGGTTCAGTACCATCCTGTGGTCAGTGAGCCACGCCCCCTCCAACAGACCCCGCCTACTACCTGCTGGGGCTGCAGCCACGCCAGAAAAAAACAAAACTTTTCCCTCATTAATCATTCTTTACATCTTTAGTTAATGTTTTTTCTGGAACCACGGCACTTTGACTCATTCAGTTAGACACTGATGTGTCTCTGTGTCCTCCAGGGAATCCGTGCATCCTTAAAAAGTCTTAAATTCATGTATGTAAAATTAAGGCCTTAAAAAGTCTTAAATGCATCCATATTTTGCACATAGGTCTTAAATTACATTTAGTTATGTCTTAAATACTTACTTTCATTTACCGCTTCCGTCATCACCTTTTTTGTTTTTTTGTTATTGTTTTGGGGAAATGTGTTGGTGAGATTCTCGGTCAGCTCCGTGTGTTGTTCTTCTCTTTGAAATGTCCTGGAACATAAGTGGCATTTTACCAGTATCCCGGTCAGAATTTATCACGGCACACTTCACCAGTTCCAGAAAGACTTTGACTACAGAATCTGCTACAACTATGGGAAACTGTAAATTTAACAAGTGTTGGCTTGAGTTCAGTTGAGTTCAGTTTGCGCTCTGCAAGAGGACCCACAACTTGGGCACACTCGGTGTGAAAGCGCTGGTGTCACGCACAAAATCGGAAAAACACCAGTTAGCTTCTAAAAGTCTTCAGCGAAATCACGTAATCACACACTTCTGTACGCCTTTGTCACCACTTCCTGGTCCAAGTTGTCCAGTTCTGCTTGACCTGAACTCTGCGCTGCCTCTTCTGTCTCACAGTCAAGTGACATTCAAACCATCATCTGCTGAACTCCAACGTTGAAGCGGAGGTGCTTTCGATTTTGAAAACCGTGTGCGTGTTTGTGTACATAATGAATATGAATATGAATATATATGATGCACAGACACACCAGGGTTATTATAGTTAACTAAATTAAATTCCCAGATAAAAACTAAACTAAAGCAAAAAAAAGCAAACTGAAAAACAGATTAAAATAAGAACTAATAACATTTAAAAACAAGGTTATATATATATATATATATAGTTGCTCTGTGAATGGCAATAGATTTAGTAATTTTTTGAAGTAATTCGGGGACATTTTTCCCCATGTTTTCGCATTTCGTGTAGGTCTTAAATTTTGTTCAGAGTCGTCTTTAAAAAGGTCTTAAAAATTCTTAAATTTGACTTGTTCAAACCTGCAGAGACCCCGTCTCTCTCTCTCTGTGTCTCTGTGTACTGACTGCTGCTGTCCTGCAGAGGGAGCTGTTGGAGATGAGGACTCCGCCTGCAGCTCAGAGTCACAGGAAGCCCAAGTTTGATGGAGAACCAAAGAAACCTCCAGTGTGAGTGTCCGACTGATCGACAGCAGCACCGTCAGCTGTGAGCGCGTCACGTGACAGTTGCCATGGCGATGGTGGTACTGAAGTATTGATCAGGTCATTAATGTCCCTGCAGGAGTTCAGCTGCTTCTGGAATAACAACAGCTCTGAGCTGATGATTTCTGATGTCAGTACAGCTGCAGCTCGTTCTCATTCTGGATCATTATTGATCATTATTGATCTGCATATTAACTTGCTGATTGACCCTCACAGACTCAGTCTGGTGCTGATACCCGTTGGACCTCTGGTCCTCCAGAAGCTTTAGTAACGGCTCAGTGGTGTCACTCTGCAGCAGTACTCCAGGTTCTTCCTCTGGTTTTTGCTGAGCTACTTTAGTTGCTGACTAACATGTCAGTTCTGGTAGAACTGTTCTGACTCGCCTTCGTGGTTATTAAATGAAACGCAGGCTGGAGGATAATATTCTAATAAATGTCTATGGGACAAACATTCATGTGGAAGTCTGAAAAATCTAAGTTCATGTTTTAAAATCAAAAACTAAACTTAGGGTTCTGCCGAGTCAGATGATAAATGACACCTGATGCCAGCTGAAACTGAATCAGTACTGAGTCTGAGCGGGTTCACTGATCACTTGTTTGGTTAAATATCATCTTCACCGTTTAGAAACAGGAGCCGATAAATCTGAAAAACAGTCTAAATCCACACGTGAGAAGACTGCATTGTAAAATTAGAATAAGATGAAAAGAGCGACAGAGGTCAAAGGTTAAAGTCTGTGACATGACGGTCCAACAGGAGCGGCTATCAGATGTTCTCCCAGGAGCTGCTGACCAACGGGGAGCTGAACCACTTCAGCCTGAAGGAGCGCATGGTGGAGATCGGCAAGAGGTGGCACAAACTGAGCCAGAGTCAGAAAGACAAGTACAAGAAGCTGGTGGAGGAGCAGCAGGTGGAGTACAAGGCCGAGCTGGAGGCCTGGGTCAAGGTAACAAGCAGCCCTCAGCCCATTCACATCAGTCAAACTCATTGATTTAATTTTCTGATCAATTAGTGATTTAATCATTCATGATTTCATATCTTAAATCTGTCTGTTCAAGTCATGTTTCTGTGTTGATGTGATTTATTCAAGAAATAACATTTTAGATTTAGTCTCTTGTTAAGTGAAGTCACTGAACACACCGACTGTAAACTTGTCGTTAATGAGGAACATTTCTGAACTAGTTTGTTCGGTGTGACTTTTGATCCGGTCTGATGTGCTGCTTCAGTCCTGACAGACGAGCAGAAGCTGATCGTGTGTCTGATTGTTTCCTCTCTGCAGTCTCTGTCTCCTCAGGATCGAGCCGTCTATAAAGAGTTCTCCTCCTCAGTGAGTCTTTATTTTAATCCACATCATGGAAGTGTTGCTAATCCAGCACAAACAAGCTAACATAACATTAACAAGCTCAGCTAACAGAAAGGACATCATGCTAACACTAGCAAGGTGAACACAAGCTAACAGGACTCAAAATGGTATTAGGGTCAAATGACCTAATATGGCTTAGCATTAGCATAGCAAAGCTGTTGTTCAATAGTATAAGTTCACAAGTCATCAAAAATATTTGAATGTTAACAAACACAAAATATTTTGTCATGAACATGAAACCAACTTTTATTTCCTGTCTTTAAGCTAATGTAGCGTTAGCAGTGTCGTTCAGCAGTGTTTCCGTGTGTTCACCTGTTTGCTTGTTTGTTGTTTTCTCCATCAGAAACGTCGCAGCACCACTAAAGTCCGCAGCAGTCCCGGAACTAAAGTCCGTGTGACGGCTAAGGGGAAGGCAGCAAGTTCAAGAGCTGCGGCACAGACAGTTGGTGTGGCCAAGAGGGCCATGGCGTACCGAGCCAAGGTAACACAACAACACACAACAAACACAAGTTTTCACTGTGTTCAAATATAAACAAATCTGAATAAAATATTATCAGTCAAGTTAAAAACTAATCATCAGAAGTGTCAACAGTAAATGTCACAAATATAAATGTCAACAGGCTGATTGGGTCGGGATCACAGGTAAACATTTATTTCTGTGTTAAAGGTTTTGATTATGATGATATTTGACGTAATGTCCCTTTACTGGACATTGGCAGTGCAGATCAGAGCTGCGCTTAAACAACAAACTGAACATACACTTTATTCAACCTATAACAGAACGTGTATGTACGCCCTTGGTGGCGTCTGTCTGTCTGTCTTTCAGCAGGACATGTCCGACTCTGACGAGGAAGAGGAGAAGAGCGACTCTTCTGACTCTGATGAAGATGATGAGACGTCAGGATCCACGGACAGCGACGACGAGGTGAGAAATCAAATCAGCCTGCAAACCTTGACAGTGCTCAGAGTGGGACTGATGATCGAAGTGATAAAATGTTTCACTTCAATCATTTTAAGTCAGTGTGTTTGTTACAAGTAGTTTAATTATTGGCTCCATGGTTTAATTCATAGTATCAGTTTATAAATGATGGCAGATTATAATTGATTAAATTAAATCAGGCAGTAAATTCTGGGACTGAAGCATCAGCAACTCTCAGCTGTAAACTTTGTCTATTAATGTGTTCAATCATAAAACATGATGACATCATTCATTATTCAATTAAAATCTGTTGAATTATTATTATTATTATTATTATTAAGTTTAATGTTCATGTTTGACCTGATGACATCTTACACAAGTGAGAATCACCATGGCAACCACCGAACAAAACAAAATGTGTGACTTTCACTTCCTGTTTTGTGATTTCCTCAGAACGAAGATGACGAAGAGGATGACGAGGATGACGAAGATCAGAGCTCCTCTGAAGAATCCAGTGACTCAGACTCGGACTAGCTCCGCCCCCTCCACCTCATTGAAGAGGACAGGCTGTGCAGGCCACGCCACCTCGCACGCTGATCATCCCAGCGGACCAATGAGAAGTGGTGACATCATACTGCGGTCGTGCTGGCCCCTCCCATCTCCCCTCTGAAGGGGGCGGAGCCTGATGGAGTGTTTTGTTACATTTGTTTCAGTTTTTATCAAGTGTTTGTTGGTTTTTATCTGACTGACGTTTTAGACGGGCGGAGACGTTTGTTTTCTTTCTTGGAGCAATGGCGGTGGGCGGGGTTTGTACAGAGTTGACAGGCAGGGGGAGGGGCGGAGCTTATTGTTTGCTATTAGTTACCGCTGAGGGAGGGGCCAGTGTTCAGCCTCCAATCAGCCGCCTGCCTGGGAAAATTATTAACAAATAATAAATGCACTTTTCTGATTTCTGTTGTCTGATTTGGTTTGTCACTTAACACACCATGATGTCACAGTGTCAGGTGACATCAGTGTGACATCATGACTGACAGTTATTTACCCTGAGGACAGCCACAGGTCCTTCATGTGTTCTTGAATCTGAATAATTAAAGCCCTTACTTTGAAGTTCTTTAATTTAAAAAGCCCTTGTAAGCACAGGAAGTAGTAAAAGGACCCGACCAGTTGTCACCTGTGACCATCCACCTGTGGAGCAGTGAGTGAAAATGAAAACGAGCGTCAGACGAGTGGAGTTTGGTTTCAGTTTTATAGACATTTGAATGAATAGATTTATATAAACAAGCTTCTCAGTCCGTCCGTCACCGATACACAAATAAATAATCTGACCTTTGACCCCAACATTTATCCCCCACACTTTGTTGTCCTCCAGGCCTTTGGCACACACACCACGTTACCGTGGCAACTTTCCTTTCACTCAGAACTACAGTACCCAACAGCCCCCGTTCTCTCCACAGAAAAACTAACTCCATCATCTGGTTTTATAAAACAGTGACGCCCAAAAGAACAAAGTCCACACATGCATCATCATCATCATCATCGTTGTTACCAAACATTATAAAAAGATATGTTTGTTCATCCACACAGCGACCAATCACATCAAAGCAACATGATGACACATTAAAGGACCAGCTAGTTTCCCTCTGGCGACCATGTTCCTATACAAACCACTGTCACACCTGATGGTGCGTTCAAGGACATTTTTAACATGGGGAACTTTCAATGTACATGTTTAACGATTATTTGTGTTTATGATTTTAATTTTGCACAGCGCTCTAATTTTCTGAAAGTACCTGAACAACACACAATGGAAGAATTTGAGAATTTATGAATAATTTTTCTTTAAATACAGTGAAAACTGAACAGGTTTGGTTGTTGACTGGTGGAGTTCTGCTAAGTGAGTCTGGATGTATTTCTCTGCAGCAGGTTTGTAGAAATGAACAGAAGAGAGATCAATCTGAAACGCATTGATCTGATTGGAAAACGGGCAGAAATCAGCGGACATGTCCTTTAAAAGCTGATGCGTCTGAGTCAACCTCCTCAATGTTTACAGCTGCAGCTACACTTCATGAGAATCCTTCATCAGTTGATGATAAACTGCTCACTCACTGCTTTATAAAAGTGTTCATAAAAAGTGTTGTCTTGTTTTCAAACTGGCTGCCAACGAGATATTGATTAGCTGATAAATTAACTGATTCAGTGATTAAATAACTGGTCGCTGCAGCAGTGATCTGAATAAACAAGAAGTTAAGTGAGGAAGTCGTCGCTCTTTTCCTCACTCATGTTTGACCTCTGACCTCAATCCAACCCCAGAACCAGGACACACACACACACACACACACACACACACACACACACACACACACACACACACACACACACACAGAGCGTCATAGCGGGACGTCCAGCAGCTTCTTGTGCAGGTACTGCTTCACCTCCTCGATGCCGTTCAGCTTCTCCAGCTCGTGGTACGGCAGCTGAGAGGGGACAACAAGGACAGCGGGTCACATGATGTGAAGACACAGACAGACATCCTCTGCCCTCTGATCTACATCACTGAACAGGTGTAGTAACTGTCGGAAGGAGACCCTGAACTCATCATCCTCCACAGTCTGTCTGAAAGCAGGTGAGTCGCCGCCTGCTGGTCATCAAACAGAAAGTCCTGCAGGTGTGAAGCAGCTCACCTGCAAGATGACGTATCCCAGCAGCCTCAGGTGCCGGTCCCTCATGGCTCTGGAACCGACCAGAACCTCACAGTTGTGGCAGTAGTGCCACTTATCATTGACGGACATGATAACCCTGCAGAGGACAGATCAACCAATAGTCATCAATATGTGATGTGACATCACTGTGGCGACACTGTGACCAGCTTCTGACCAGTGGACCCTGTATGATCAGGTTCTGGACTCACCTCCTGATCTTCCTCTGGTCTGTAGGGGGGCTCTCTGTATCGGGTCTGTTCGGGGGATGAAGCTGCGGAGGTGACGCTGCCCCCCTGTCTGCCCCGCCCCCCTCAGAATATGTCACGTCTTCGTAGAACCCAGGAAGCTCACAGTCCGTCCCCTGGCCCCCTGCACCCCCCTCGTCCTCCAGGATCTTCCTGATGGAGAACTGGAAAAGTGAGTCTGAGGCGGCAGGCCCTGTAGGCCCAGGGGCCCCTGGCTGGGCCAGGCCATCAGAGGGGGGGCTGCTGAGTGTGGAGCTGTCCTGGCTCTCCAGAGAGTGCTCTTTGGCCAGACTGGAGTAGTATTCTGCCGCAGGGACGTAGTACGGGCCGTAGTCCAAGGGGCTGCCGTTAGTCCCGGCACGCGGGGGCCCAGAGGCCGCCGTGGCCACCATCGTGCTGCGGATGTGATGTGGCAGGAAGGACCGGGGCTCCATGGACCCCCCCATGGCCTCACCCACCTGACATGGCTGCTCTGCCCCCTCCTCCAGGGCCACAAATGGGGAGAACTTCTGGAACTCTGAGGTCACCACGGTAACCGCGGCATCAGCTGGCTTGGTTGCAACAGCAACGCAGGAGGGAGGAACGATGCTTAAAGCCAGACCAGACCCGGTCCTGATGGGAAGAACCCGACCAGAACTGTCCATCCACAGCACAAAGTCTGGAGACCAACAGATGGTACTCAGATTACAGCAGTCAGTATGTAGTACTGTGTGTGTAGTACTTTGTGTATTGTACCTGTGTAGTACCCTGGGGGCAGTACTTCGTCCTGTTTGTAGTTCTGCTCTCCAACCAGCTGTCTTAGAGCCTCGGCCACCAGACCTTTATAACTGACAAGACACAAACGGATCAGAACCAGTTTTAACTGGACTGGCACAGAACCGTCACTCACCTGAAGGACCAGTTCAAACAAATCAGAACAGGCTCGCAATAATGCAGAATGAGTCAGAGACAGAGTTTCACAGAGTTTATAAAGTGTCTCCAACTCAACAACTCACTAAACTGACACATTTGTTAAGGGAGTCTGGGGACTTTCTCCACGGGGACAAAGAAGTCGCTTATATTGTTCCTGTTTAGTGTCTTTGTAACATGTGACATGTTTAGATCAATAACATGTTTCTTCTTTCATAAATGGAGTGTAAATGGTGAAATCAGTGTAAACAGTGTGTTCAAACAGCTGATCAATGTTGGCAGGTAAGACTTTAGCACTTTAGACACAGAAGCAGACAGGCTGGTACAGACATGCTGCCACAAACTGACACTTTTTACAAGGAGACAAACAACTTCAGCTGAAACATTTAATGCTGAATTTACAACAAGGACACAATGAGTCAGAATCTGTTGTTTAGCCAAACCTGTTAAGTTTGTTTTAATCAAACAACTATTAAAATCCCAAATTTTTTAAAGGGGTCTGGTGACTACCTGTACTTGCGATTGACCTCATCAGCAGTCAAGGCGTGGTCAAACATCAGGACCTTGTGGGCGTCTTGCAGTCTTGGTCCGGTGTAGTCGCGGTACTCAAGTTCCACCGCAGCATCGAGAAGAGAAAGGTACCGCCGGACGATGAGAGCATACGGACTGTCTGTGGACAAAATAACAGAAACAAAATATTTCCTGCAGCCACTGATAAAACCTGCGCTCTGTACTGGTGGAGCTGTGTTCACGTACTGGTAACGTTACTGATGAAGGCGGAGGAGAAGACACGGTGCAGCACCAGCCCAGGGAAATGTCCCAGCTGGAACAGAGACATGAGGATGTTGACAGTGGCGAGTGGCGAACTGAGTGCTTTCAGCTCCACCACCTCCTCCAACCGAGAGAAGAACTGCTGCTCGTTGGAGGGACGGTAGCTCATCCTGCTGAACGGAAACACCAGCTTCTGGATCACCTGAGGACCCACACACACACAGACGCTTGCAGAGTCCTGTACACACACACAGTAAACCACAAGAGCACCTGTCGACCCACACCTTACTGTCCAGGTACTCAGCCTTCTTCACCAGGAAGTCTGCAATGGTGTCAAGCAGCCGTGTCTCTCTGAGGCGATGGCGAGCGATGTACTTGGCGATAAGAGCCATCGTGTACGGAGTGATGCTGTCTACTTTCTTTGGCAGCTCCTCTGTCAGAGAGGAGGTCACATGATCAGCTGGCCACACAATAAGTACACCTCTGATTAATCCTGTGTGTCATGTGATCAGGCTGTACCTGCCAGGCTGCTGATGAACCTCTCCTGTCTGTTCTGGTAGAACAGGTGAGAACTGAAGATCAGCTCCAGACTCTTGTTGCTTGCCTCTCGAGCACACGCTGCCAACATCTCATCCAGCAGCGCCATCTCCTGGTCACGAACACCACTGACACTCGCCAGGGTGTGTTTGACCAGACGAAGGATCTTCCTGAGAAACGATGAAGACACAGAGGTCGTATATGCAGAAACAAAGTGGGTTTAATGAGTTTCACTCTGATAAACCAGCGAGGGTGGAGCTCTGCTGTGTGTGTTAGACTGAGGGTGGAGCTCTGTTGTGTGTGGGTTTGACTGAGGATTGAAGACTGTGCTGCACACACACACATACACACACACACAAATAAATACTATACACAGACTATAAATACTTTTTACACACCTGTTGGCGAGCAGCTGTTCAGGATTTGAAGGTGTATTGTTACTGTTGGTGGTGGCGGCATTAGTGCCCCCTGCAGCTGCACCAGCTTCCAGTGGCTGCAGTGAGCGCCACTTCAGTCTGTAGTATGACAGAAGCAGGAAGAGTGTCTGAGGGTGGCGCTCTCTCTCCAGGTTCTTCTCCAGGCCCGCCAGGCAGGCCTCGGTCAAAGGGTGTTGACTGCCCGGGTGGAGCTTCATGCTGGAGCTGAACACCATGGACACATCCTTCTGGTTAAACTGGTTCAGTCTGGACTGAGACTCTGCCTCTAGCACCTGTACCACCTGAGAGTCACTGGCAAGACCTACAGAGAGCAGACACATCAACACACCTGAGACCTAAACACCTGAGACCACTACACAACGTCTCATACATTTCTGATGACATCTCGATGACTCACCAAGCGCAGCCACGGCATACAGGCAGTTGACAATGCTGAAGTTGTCAAACTTGGCGCAGTCGTTGACAATGGCGTTACAGAGTGTCTGAAAGTCTTGATGCTCCAGAATCTGACGTGCGTCTCCGCCCTCTGCTGCTGCAGCAGCAGCAGCAGCAGCTCCTCCTCCTCCTCCTCCCACAGGGTCCGTGTCCGTGTCTCCCCCTCCTCCTCGTGGTGGGCACGTGGCCTGTAGCAGCTGCCCGATCTTCTGCAGGGCGACGGGGTAGTGGTTGTGGGAGATCTTGGCAGGGTTCTGGGTTACCCAGCGCAGCACCTCGTCAGGACGTCGTGAGCGCTCTATCAGCCGCTTCATAGTGAAGAATGTGTCGTAGCTCATCTTCTCGTGGATGAAGTTCCACGTCTTCTTTTTGCTGTTGGCAGCAGATGCCCCTCCGGTTGCTGTCCCACCGCCATACACGTGAAAGTGGGAGTGGTGCTGGTAGTGTGGGGGAAGCGGCGGAGGGGCCAGGTGGGTGGGCTGTGGGTGGGGGTGGGGGTGGGGGTGAGGGTGGGGGTGTGGGTGGTAGTGGTGGTGGTAGTGTGCTCCTCGATGGGTGTCAGGGCGGCCCTGGTACAAGGGGTAGGTGGGGGTAGGTGGGGCTGGCTGAGGGTGGTGGGGCGCCTCGAGCATGGCGAGCCCCGCCCTCCGTCCCTGTTTGACCCCACCACCTCCACCACTGCCTCCTCCTCCTGCAGTACTGTAGAGGCGGGTGGCGTACATGGCAACAGAGCAAGCAATGGGGCAGTGGGGGCAGGGAGGGCGGCGTGGAGCTCGGCTCAAGAGGCGCCACCCAGTGGAAAAACACAGCATCGTCCAACAGCTAGGACACCAGGAGGAGACAACATGACGCTCCTGCAGGAGAAAAGGAGAGATTCATTCAGCCTCTTCAAGAAGCAAATAAAATCACTCTTTCACCTGCTTCAGGACAACAAAAACACCACCAACAAGACAAAGAGAGATTCAGAGATGTACATCCAACTCCTCATCCTCCCCCACAGAGCACAAAACTTCCCCAACAGCTCATCTCTCTCTATAAAAGCAAGGAATCTGTGTGTGTGTGTTTGTGCGTGTGTCTGTGTCCAGACTCCCTTAACAAATGTGTCAGTTTAGTGAGTCAAGTTGGAGACACTTGATAAATTCTGTATAACTCTGTCTGTGTCCGCAAGCAGCAAGTGCTTGCAGGCATTTGTGGAAAAAGGCACCATACCAACCAATCACAAAATTATATGGCAAACCATGTGATTTGGTTGCTGAGGAACAGGGGAATTTGTGGGAGGCAAGGAGGCAAAAGAGTGACAGCAGCAGTGACGGCGACAGAGACAGCGAGTTTTGTGACATATAGCGTGTCTGGAGTGTATAGTTAGTGTGTTATGTAGTGTTTGATGTGGTGTGTTTAGTCTGTAGTGGAGTTGTTTTTTTTGTGTTGGGAGTCAAAACAATGAGGAGATGCTGAATGTGGAGCAGGCAGTGCAGCTGGAAGGAGCTGAGGGAGGCCTAAGCCTGAGGCATTGCCTGCATTTAAATGTAATTAGTTACATATAACTAATTAACACATATACACAAATTTAGCAAACAACAATTTATATTTGCATTATATGTAATATAAATGGTTCATTAAACATATTTATGGTTTCCACGGTAAAAAATCTAACTTTTTCTTACTCGGATTAAATATTTTTTGTGATTTTAGGTCCATTGTGTTAATACAGTATGTCAAAATGAATCAATAACTGTACAGTCACACATATGAGGTTGAGCTGAAAAAAATAACATCAAGCAAAGCAAAGTAAATAGTTTTTAAGGTGAAATATAATGGCCAAATCAAAAAAAGTCAAAAAAGGCCAATTATACCCTGGAATATCGAATTTCACAACAAACATAAATACCCCTGACGTCCCACCTTCAAACCTTCAAACACAACCTCATTTGCCCATCCATGAGACTCCTTCAGACTTCTTCTTGACACAACATCTTGAGCCAAAAATAAACAAATGTAAGAAAAAAAACTCCCCAAGCCCCCTAAACCAGGTTTTTAACAACTCAACAGTCTGGCAGATGATCAGGTTCTTCACTCATCAAATAAAAGAGAAATGTCCCATAACTTAACGTGACATGAACAAACAACAGTAACATGGTAACTGTAATCGTTTTTGGCAACTTATGAGGAAAAAATACTGCAGTTATACGTGGAGGAGTGTCTGTCCTGTCTGTCCTCCTGACTCTTCATCACATTTCTGTCTGAAAAACAGCATCTGCCACTGGCAAAAAACTTTAACTCACCGAGTGTTTGTGTTATTGTAGTTACTGTTGTCACAGCGACAGTCAGCCCTCCTGCAGTGACAGAGTCAGACAGCCTCCTGTTTACTGATGGTGTTTATATAATTATGTAGTTTAGAGTGAAAAACATAACTGCCACTTTTCAGATTGTTTGGTGGGTCAGGATCTCCATCACTACACATTATAACAGCATCCCATTGATTATAAACTGTCAGCAGGTTCATGTTCAGATTAACAGGAGGACACCCGGGAAACATGTTGGAAACACAGACATCACCATCATGACATCATCACGTAACGTCAATTTGAATCTGCAGCCTCTGTGTGAACGGGCTAGTCTCACACATCAGCAGTTAGACAGGTCCACTGGGACACACTCAGCAGCTGGGTTTACTGTTTTACTGGTTAAATGGTTTTACTGGCGCACACTCTGATGTCAGAAGTGACTGAAGGCACAGTCTCACTGTGAGGTAACCTGTATTCAGTTAAATGACGTCAGAATCAGAAGTGATCAGCGGCTCACCTGTTCACCAGTCAGCTGCACTCAGCTCAGGCCCACAAGCTAACGTTAGCATCCAGCCGGCTAGTTGGCCGGTTCACCCTCCTGCTGCGGTGTCAGCGCCGACACAGACACGTCACTACACAAGTCAACACCATGTGATGACGTCATAACTCATTTGTCGTTCCTGTTTTTTTCAGGTTGTCAGAGCAGCTGATAGGCGAAAGTTAGCCAGACTGTTAGCAGCAATGTCGGCTAATTCAATCAAACGGTTTAATGACATGAAGCTAACTGAGGTCACACACTACACAGGTAAACTACATTACAGCATGCTAGCTGAGACTACAAGTTAAACTGCTTTCAACTGTAAGCTTAGCTAACCTAAACTAGCTATCATCCAGCTGATCTGTTAGCATGTTAGCATCCGTATGTCCTTAACCCGGTTATTAGCCGGATATTTAGCCCAGTTGTATCCCGGGTTAGGCGAGCTATCTGAGGCTGACAGCGGCGCTGTGTTTACCTCATAGCTCAGAAACACCTGCAGCTCCGCTCCGCTGAGAAACCTGAGGCCGCAGACGGTGCGGGTTCACCGGGGAAACAGTCAGCGGTCAGCCGTCTCATTCCTCCACACAGCCCGCAGACGCCATCCTCATCTACCCGGCATGCATCTCGAGGAGAGGGGGGACAGATTAACAGCGCCCCCTGTCTGCTGCTCCACAAACCTGTAACCCTCTCATCACCACGACCTGATCAGGACCGCAGATCAATATCATCTTAATTACTGATCAGGAACTAAATAACACTTTGATTGCTGTGTTCAGTGTGTGTGTGTGTGTGTGTGTGTGTGTGTGTGTGTGTGTGTGTGTGTGTGTGTGTGTGTGTGAACTCATACTCTTCTTTTTAGGTCATCAGGCAGCAGAATGAGCCTCCTGCTCCTCCACTGTGACAGCAGAACTAAGAAGAATGAAAGCTCCTGCAGTGATAGCACCGTATGAACAAGCTGCAGATGATCAGTGTTGTAGGTAAAAGTGTCCTGTGTGACAATAACCAGGTCTGTCACAGTGCAGACCCTCAGCCCAGGCTCAGAGCTGACCCGGGTCTGTGGATCAGTCTGGACTATGAGAAGCCCTTGAATGTCCGTAAAGTAAATGTTTACTGTTTCACTGATGTCAGATAAATGCGTTGGAGTAAAAGGTGCAGTATTTCTGTCTGAGGTGTGACGGAGTCATTTTATGGTTTTAATGTTCATGCTTTTAAAATGTATTTTATTTTTATCATAACCTTTTATTTGTTTTAATTAAACATCTATATTTTGTATAGATGTTTAATTGCATTTTACTGTTGTTACCATTATTATATCATATTTTATCAACACTTTTTAAAATAAACTTTGACGTGTAATATTTCATTTAATCTTTGGTGATTCATCAAATAATGAATTAATAAATTAATTAATTTTAATACAGTTGGGGGCGCATTAGTCTCCCTAACCCTTCATCATGCGGAGGGCGCTATGGAGCCCAGTGACGTACAAACGTGCTGAAAACCACAGAAGAAGAGCGCGCTGGAGGAAAGATGGCGGCGCGGTGTGATTACGGAACAGCGGTATTGAACTTGAGTCGTGTGTAGAGGCTGTTCCCGCTGCTCTTTGCCGGTCCTGCCGGTGACGCTCCGCTGTGAGGATGGCTCACCGCTACCTGCGGCTGTCCGCCGGCTGCAGGAACATGTTCCGGCTGCTGCTGCCCTCCGGCGCTCCGGCCAGGCTGGTAGGTGCTTAACATGCTAATGGTGCTAACAGGGACAGCGGCCAAAACAAGCTTCTAGCGCTGAGCCGCTGACAGGTCTGAACAGCAGGCCTGTCTAACCACCTGTGTGTGACGTCACCTACACTCACCTGTGTGACGCTGCTGCTGCTCTTGTTGTCTTTGACTCATGTAGCGTTTAGTAACCTCTGACTGTCACAGAGGAACCTTGACGGGAGGAAGAACTCCTCAGTGTTCGGCTACCGACCCGACCAGGCCTCAGGTGCCCCGGAGTCCCAAGTTCGTCTGTTTGTGCGGAGTCACTGTTTTTACACTGTTGTCGTTATTTAACGGGTAGACGAGGTGTGTGTGTGTGTGTGTGTGTGTGTGTGTGTGTGTGTGTGTGTGTGTGTATTTATATGTCCAGACTCCCTCAACAAATGTGTCAGTTTAGTGAGTTGTTGAGTTGGAGACACTTTATAAACTCTGTGAAACTCTGTCTCTGACTCATTCTGCATTCTTTGGACCTTCTTGGTAATTCTGCAAATCGAGCAGCAACGGGTTTGTTTCACACAGAGCAGGAAGTGACATCACATCCCTGCGGTCACTCTGACACAGGTTCATGTAGCCGTGAACTGGACTGAGAGCTGATCACTGTGATCAGATTAGAACCCAGATGCGGTGCAGATCCAGGTCAGGTCCTGCTGCTGGAGAACAACACTTGTCTTCATGTTGAAGTAGTATTTCAGTCGTAGTAAAAGCTGACATGTAATCACCAGGTTCTTCTGGTGTCGCTGCAAAGCCCACAGGTTCATAAATGTCAGTCAGCCTTCTAGTGTCATCTCAGTGTCTGATTGAACTCGTTAGCTGCAACTCTGATTTCACTGGAGGTGTGATGATGTTGTAATACATTGAAAGTGTACTTTATTGATCTACTTCCTGTCTGTATGTCCAGAGGAGGGCTCTCTCCTGTGAATAAAGTTTATTTTATTGACTCAAGTTGCTGATTGGCTGATCAATGAAGACTTGTGTCCTGCCACTCAGGTGATGTGTCCCAGCACGGTGGAACCAGTAGACAGTGGGCGGAGCCTGCTGAGTGACCTGCTGGGAGCCTACAGAAGACTTAGCTCCAGACCGCCTAAAGGTGTGTGTGTGTGTGTGTGTGTGTGTGTGTGTGTGTGTGTGTGAGAGAGATGGTCAACAAGTTCAAACATGTTTGGTTTTGTTTTCTATTTTCAGGTTTTGAGAAATATTTTCCAGAAAGTCAGAAAACTCCAAAAAACACTGAAACTGAGGCAGCGAGTAATGGTAGGAACTTCTAACATCTACTGACTGAATCTGTTGAGGTTTTCCATTATTTACCTGATTGATGGACTATTGTTTGCTCTGTTCTCAGAAGCAGAACCTGCCAACACTCAAAAAGCCTCCGAACGGTCAGGGGGAGGTGGAGGAGGAGGAGGAGGAGGAGGAGGAGGAGGAGGAAAACGAGGAGGCCGTAGGGAGGAGTCACACTGGTACAGCCGTCTGCAGAAGGTCAGTGTGGTTGGAGAAGCAGATCAGCTCAGCTCAACCTATACAGGTGTCATTCAGCTGTCAGCCGTGCTCACCTGGGCTGACAGGTGTGGATCTGACCTCAGGTTGTGTTTGTTTCAGGGTGATGTTCCCTGGGATGATAAAGAGTTTCGGTTGTTACTTCTGAGCGCAGCGACATTCTGGACAACCTGCACCTATCTCTTCTTCTTCAGGGACGCAGGACGAGAGGTCACCTGGAAAGACTTTGTCAACAACTACCTGTCCAAAGGAGTGGTGAGGACAGTACCTTCACTTTGATGCCAGATCCTGTCATCCTCTTAATGTCATTAATGTGATCCTCATCATGCATATCTCATCATGTGACGCTAATCATTGTTTGACCTTCTCAGGTTACATTTGTCGCCTTGATTGTATCTTGTGTGTAAACATATATTTGGTTAATATTTGATTGCATGTTCCGAAGGTTCTATCATCTGTAATGAGACTCCTGCGGATCACAGTCTGTGTTTCATCCTTCAGGTGGAGCGGTTAGAAGTCGTCAACAAGCGTTATGTTAAAGTGGTTTTCTCGCCTGGGAAGACGCCGTTGGATGGAGTGAGTGACTATTCATTCTGATTTAAAATCAATCTTTTAATTAAATGTCCAAGTTTTTATGTGTGAACTTTACAGTTCTTGTCATTAAAACATGTCGCACAGTTGAAACTTCCTTTAAAGTCTTTAATTTTTATTTTATTTCCTTGATGCTCAAATCTATAATCTGGTAAGAGCGATAAAATAAAGATGTCCCTGAGCAAGATACTGGACCCCAAATTGTGAGGAGACCTGTTTGACACTTCTGACGTTGTAACATTTTCTATACTGACGATTCAATGCAAAGAAGGCAGTTTTTAAAAAGGGCGGCAGGAGACTGAGTCTGTTTGTTGGTGTGTGGCGTGTTACAGTACGTGTGGTTCAACATCGGCAGTGTGGATACGTTTGAGAGGAATCTGGAGACGGCACAGTACGAGCTCGGCATCGAAGGAGAAAACAGACTGCCGGTGGTGTATTCCACCGAGAGTGATGGGTGAGCAGCAACATGATAAACTGGTTCATGTAGATATGAATATCTGTTATACTGTGTGTAACGTTTGTCCGTCCTCTCCAGAACCTTTCTGCTGAGCATGCTCCCCACGGTGCTCATCATTGGGTTCTTGCTGTTCATGGTGCGGCGTGGCCCAGCAGGGGCGGGGCGGCCTGGTCGGGGGATGGGAGGATTGTTCAGTGTCAGCGAGACGACGGCGAAGATCCTGAAAGACGAGATCGATGTAAAGTTCAAAGATGTGGCGGGCTGCGAGGAGGCCAAGCTGGAGATCATGGAGTTCGTCAATTTCCTAAAGAACCCCAAACAGTACCAGGACCTGGGCGCCAAAATCCCCAAGGTACCGTAGACGATGAGGTCCCCCACCAGGTGAAGGAAGGCCATGAACATCTTGACAGGTCCTCAGTGTGTATCAGTATGTGTGTTTTGTGTTTATTGTGTGTGTAGGGAGCCATTTTAACGGGCCCTCCCGGAACAGGAAAGACTCTGCTGGCCAAAGCGACGGCTGGTGAAGCCAACGTACCCTTCATCACTGTCAACGGCTCTGAGTTCCTGGAGATGTTCGTGGGCGTTGGCCCTGCCAGAGTGAGACACACACACACACACACACACACACACACACACACTCCGAGGCCAAGCAAAGTTTGTCTCAGAGTTATCCTGATGTCACCTCTTGTACAGGTCAGAGATCTGTTCGTTATGGCGAGGAAGAACGCTCCCTGTATACTGTTCATCGACGAGATCGACGCAGTGGGACGGAAACGAGGACGGGGAAACTTTGGAGGACAGAGCGAGCAGGAGAACACACTGAACCAGCTGCTGGTGGAGATGGACGGTGAGTGTCTGAAAGGGTCAAATCCACATTCAGAGCTTCACCTGAAAAAGAACATGTTGTTTAACACAGGAACAAACGTTCTGTGTCTGCAGCCAGAGAGCCTTCATTTGTAAGAACATTTAAACACCACAGAACGCACACGGTAACATCACTTATACCATGGTCTGGGGGAATACTTGATTCTGATTGGCTGCAGGGTGTCCATTAACATGGGTGTCCATGGACATCTACTAAGTAGTTCAGTCAAATTGTCTGTTCACCGCTCTAAATTAATGTGCAAGCTGGTGTACCAAATCTGAGTACTTTATGTCCAACACTGAGTGCAGTCCGGCAGTCCTTCAGTGCCTTATCCTCTGAACACCACAGGGTGGCGACTGTAAAGGCAGGAACACACCGGCCCAACCGTTGGACGCTTGAGGCGTTTGTTGAGACTCAGACGAGGTCGGGAACAAATCTGTTCGGTGAAGCTTTCGGAGCCAATCGGGCGTCGTCTGCTCCGATTCAGCCTGCGAAGTCTGAGGAGGAGGGCTGTCTGACGTCTGAGTCATTGGATTCTCTGATTGGTTGTGTGCTAGCGAATCAGCGCGGCGTGTGGGAGGGGAGGAATACTGTGCACTTTGTTTTTCTATTCATTCCGTTCCGTCATTCCCTGTTGTCATGCTTTGCAGTCCTGGCACAAGACTAGTTGTTATGTCCGTTCAGGACGAATTAATCTGTGTTCGTTTGTGCCTCGCTGCATGTTTAGTATGCAGCTGTTTTTGTCTGAAATAGTTAAGTTTCGTTTCGATCGAAACTAAAGAGAGTTACGTGCATAAACCTCTCGTCCAGCCACCCGCTTATTGTGTTTTGCGTAGCGCAGAACGTACAGACTACTGTGGAGCTGGCAGCACGTCGAAGCGGTGTGTTCAATACAGCTTTTCTGCCGAACGGGTCGGACGGGAGGCAACAGAGCGGTCGGATAAGGCAGTTGGCTGTTGGTTTGAGTCCGGATGGTGTGTGGGGGCCTTAACACACAAGCTGCAGAAAGTACATTTCCCCTCTAAACTTACTCATACTTTGTATCACATAAGCAAATAATCTCACATCCCATTCGCTGTTCAGCTCTCTACTTCAGGCTGCGACCACAGTAACATTACACACGGCCGATCATTTGTTTGTGAAAATCTTGATATTGATTTGGGGACAATGACACGACTAGTTAGTTAGCTGGTCTTGTTGTCAGCATACAGTCAAAGTATATTTACTGTCTGTCAACTGTATGCAATGTTATTGACTTTGAATCTTACTAGCATAGCATTAGCTTTCTGGCTCGTCGCTGAGCAGACTAGAATATCTCCTGCTGCCAAGTCGTATCTATGGTCTGTCCTGTTTACTGGAGGAGTGAACAACGTCTCCATTGCATAAGAACCTTACTGGAGAGTCCTGATTGTTCCAGGTATTAGTCAAACCCTCAGGCATTACCAGGGAAACTTAGTTATGGCTTGTGAAAATATTTATATTTTGATTGTAAAACGCACGAAAATATAAATTAATGGTCTAAATTTCTTTTCTTTGGCAAGTGACCATGGTATAAGCGGGATAATGTCCTTTGAGGTGTCCATAATCAGGAATTAATGGCCTCTGCGTCTTCCATTAATTCCTGATTACGGACACCTCGTCGGGCATTATCCCTTACATGAACACTTTCATCAGAAGCTCTGAGAATACACAACAGCATCAGGACATTGCATCATTCTTACCTAAAAATGTAAATCAAAGAGGGTTTAAAGATAAAAATGACTTTTGTTTTGTTTGAGAAGCCATTGAGTCTTTCAGATTATCTGTTACAGACGCCTTAGTGTGTTTAATTGACCTTAAATACCTCAATGACACAATCATCAACTGATACAACGGAGCTGTTCAGCGACGTCAGAAGGTTTCAGTTTGTAGCTCCAAAGTAACTTTATCGATCATCAAAGAGTGAAGTGACAGGAAGTGGGATGTCTCACTCCTCTCTTTTCTTTAGGGTTCAACACGGCGACCAACGTTGTGGTTCTGGCAGGAACCAACAGGCCGGACATCCTGGATCCGGCTCTGATGAGACCTGGACGCTTTGACAGACAGATTTACATCGGTGAGAATCTGTGGTTTGATCCTGCAGATGTTTCTTTATCACTGGTTAGGTGAGAACAGTGAAGGGCTGGTTCGTGATCTGTGTGTGTCAGGGTCACAGCGTGAAGATATTTAATCTTACCTAATGAGGAAACTTGTTTAAATGATGGCATGAAGTGAACACACGTCACGTCGTTGATGTCGTACGATGTTCTTCTAAATATGTATGTTCATCTGTTTGGTGATAAACTGGTTTGTGCTCTTGAGTTTTCTGATATTAAAATGAGATAGATGAGAAAATAAAATGATCAGATTTGAAGGTTTTAGGTGACAGCTGTGACTTCCTGAGAGTCAGCTAGAGGACAGAGCAGATGATATATATGATATCTGTCTGTATTCTATAGTAACGCATCAGATCGTTTCCTCTGATGCAGACGAGCCATTCACAGTCAATGTGTGACAGCAGCATAATCAAACATGATGATCAGCTTTAACAGACTCTGTCTGCCGCCTCAGGTCCTCCTGATATCAAAGGTCGAGCGTCCATCTTTAAAGTCCACCTGCGTCCTCTGAAGTTGGACACTGACCTGGACAAAGACTCTCTGGCGAGGAAGATGGCTGCCCTCACACCTGGATTCTCAGGTAGACTTGCTGTCAGACATTCTTTCCATCACAGCTGGAACCTTGTTTACTCTTTGAGCTTCTTCTCCCTGTTTTATGTCAGGCGCCGACATTGCTAATGTTTGTAACGAGGCAGCTCTGATCGCTGCTCGCCACCTTTCAGACGCCATCAACCAGAAACATTTCGAACAGGCTATCGAAAGAGTCATCGGAGGTGAGTTTCCACCTAACTGAGAGAACCATGTTTGAGTGTTAAGTGCTGAGACTGAGCACTTCCTGTTTGTGTTGGAGGTCTGGAGAAGAAGACTCAGGTCCTGCAGCCGGAGGAGAAGAAGACGGTGGCGTATCACGAGGCAGGTCACGCCATTGCTGGATGGTTCCTGGAGCACGCCGACCCTCTGCTGAAGGTGAAGTTCTGCTCTGTCTGGTAGAGGCAATCTTCTCCATGTTGTCTGTCCAACAGCCTCACTGTGTCTGACTCATCACTCTAAACACTGTAATACCCATGAGCCTCAGCTGCTATGTGGAGCAGAGGTGGAGATTCTATTTGTACTGGTGCTGAAGTTTGGTGCTGTTCTGAACATTATTTGTGGCTTTATGATGGCGGTTTCTTGTTTGAGGCGTATACTGCAGTGTATTGTTATCGTGCAGTCATTTCTGAAGTTGTTAAAACTACGTAAGCTAGCCGCCTGCAAGCTTATTCTCTCGAGGGGGGGGTCTCTCGGTGTCACAGTGTGTTAGACCATGGATTAAACTTAGACTGGAATATCGTTTTAAGTTGAGTTTTTGGTTTCATGGTCACTGAAACCGATATATTAGTCAACTGTTAATGAGTGTGGTGCTGTCGTTGTGACCTGTGCAGGTGTCCATCATCCCCAGAGGGAAGGGTCTTGGTTACGCTCAGTACCTGCCCAAAGAGCAGTACCTGTACACCAAGGAGCAGCTGCTGGACCGCATGTGTATGACTCTGGGAGGCCGAGTCTCCGAGGAGATCTTCTTCGGACGCATTACCACCGGAGCTCAGGACGACCTCCGAAAGGTCACCCAGAGTGCCTACGCACAGGTCAGAGGGCACAGAGGTCACTCAGGTCACACAGGTCAGAGGTCACACAGGTCAGAGGTCACTCAGGTCAGAGGTCACACAGGTGAGCAGAGACATACTGTCTGACACCATCAGTTAAAATGTTTCTCTTCACATTAGATTGAATGTAAAAGTGTTGTTTTGCTGGCAGATGCTGACGTCGGTGGAACAGATAAATAACATATCTCAGTATTGTGTTCGTCCTCCTTCAGCTGTCTGTCCGGTCAACGTTCTAGAGTTTACTGTAAACATGAGAGATTTTTGATAGACTGAAGCAAAAGTATTGAAATGCTGTTCAAACACTGAGGGTGTTTGAAAATGATGAGCAGGCGATGAACTGAAACATGAAGAGTTTTGTTGCAGCGGGATGTTCCCTCTTACTGTCTGATTTCCTGGTTCCTGTGTTCTGCTACAGATCGTTCAGTTTGGGATGAATCCGAAGGTGGGTCAGGTGTCCTTCGACCTCCCACGGCAGGGTGAGATGGTTCTGGAGAAACCGTATAGCGAAGCTACTGCTCGTCTCATTGACACCGAGGTCCGAGTTCTGATCAGTGAGGCGTACCAGAGAACCCACCGCCTGCTGACCGACAAGAAGGCTGAGGTGGAGAAGGTACCAGTAATCTTCTTCTTTTTTTTTTGTATTTATTTATTTATTTATTTATTTATTTAAAATTTATGTTTTCCACATTTTACATTAAAAAATTTCCACAGTATAAAAAATTCCTATACTACCACCAGGGAGCAGAGACATAGATAGACTGACATTCTCAAAGAAAGCTACAGTAGAGTAAATGTGAAGGAAAAAAAAATCTTTTTTCACTCCTCTCCTTGTTTTCACACCTCTCTTACAATGTCCCTTTTCTCCTGTTGGAGTGTAAACATAATAAACATATAAACATATGAACAAGCCTGGAGCTTGAACCAAGGGGTAAGTAATCTACCATACACATTGTCCTTACTGCACAAAGTCTGCTCTCAATGGAGACACAAAATTAACCCAGTTTCCCCATGAATTTTTAAAAGTCTCTGTTTTTAGTCTAGTTGAGAAAGTCAGCTTCTCCTTTCTATAAATATTGAGCATTTTCTCTACCCAATCCTCCATTTTTGGTGGATCAGTTTTTAGCCATTTTCTGGTGATGGCTTTTTTAGCAGCCACCTGTATTATTCGAAATATGTATTTTCCTCCTGACCCTGTAATCTCTGGGTTGTCTTTTCCCAAATATAATGCTTCAAATTTAAGTGGAATGTGCACTTTCAGAGTGTTTTCCATACTCCTCTGTAACTCCTGCCAATAGGGTAGAATACAGGGGCATCCCCAAAAGATATGAAAATGATCAGCTTTATTCTCCCCACAAAGTCTCCAACATCTTGTGTCTCGAGATTTCTGTTGTGCTGGTGTAATAAAGTATCTTACAATGTTCTTCAGCCATACTCTCTCCATGAGAGGGAGCATGTTGTTTTCCACTGTCCTTCATTTACCATCCCCCATTCCTCCTCTTGTAACATCCTTCCTGCCTCTTTTTCCCACTTTTCTTTTATATATGTTGTATTATATATACAACATTTACTTTAATCTTTCAATTTCTTTACATAAATTTGTGATTAATGTCTTGCCTTCGTCTGAATCATAAAATGAGATGAATAATCTAATAATTCCAGACCCTAGCTCATCCAAATTAACCTTTTTTATATTTTGCTCCATATAATGCCGCATCTGTAAATATCTGTATAAATCTTGATTGTTTAATCCGTATTGATTTTTTAGATCCTGAAAGCTTTTGATGGCCTTCTTTTTAAAAAGCTCCCAAAATATTTTGGTGCTACTTCCCATCTACTGAATCTATCTGTTGTGTTTGGTGTGAAGTCTGAATCATGTGCGATCCATCGCAGTACCTTGCTCTGCTCAATCAAATTGTTCTTTAAAATAATCTCAAACCATATATTTAAGGATAACCCCAGCCAAGGATTTAACTCCTCTTGAAGATTTTCCCTCAATTTTTTATCATTTAATATTGCTTGTATTGGAACATGTGCGTTTGATGTGAGACATTCAATGTCCTTCCATCTTGCACTGTTGGCAGGATTGCATACATTCCACAAAGTTTTTAACTGTGCAGCCTGATAGTAACTCTTGGTAGCGCTACCCCCCCTTTGTCTCTAGGCAGTTGAGGAGTTTTAAATCTTATTTGGGGTCTTGTCCCCTGCCAAATGTATCCTGAGATAAATTTGTCCCATTCTTTAAAATCTTTGTCTGTACCAGTAATCTTCTAGATTATCACTGAGAACCTCTCCAGTCCAGGTGGTTCAGGAAATAGGGCCTCTCCTAAATTTCCCCATAAAGTAGAACCACTTATTAATGAAGAAACCTGTAGAATGGGAAATTCTTTAACCGTTCTGTTACAGTGCTTCACATCATACTCCATTCTGTGGTTTCTAGAAACAACTTGGAGAACACCACCAGCAGGTTTCCAGTACTGCAAAGCAGGGTTCTTATCTGCATCTTTAACAAAACCTCTCCTTTATAAACTAGAACCAGCTCAGACACATAGAACCCTGACATTAAGCTATAGAACAATTCTGTGATGAGAACGCCACAAAGCTCACATTTCAGCTGAGATGAGACAATATTGTCTCTCTCAGGAGAAATCTGTCCAGGCATTTGAGAGAACACAGCTGACGTAGTGGATTATTATCAAAGTACTGAAATGTTCTAGCGGGAGAACATTGGGTCTCATCGAGTTCTGGAAGATTTCTGAGCTGAAAATTAGAAAAATGTTCCAAACTAGTGGTTCACAAAGCTCTGCCCTGATTTGTAGAACCTTGTCGTTCTAGGTCATTCACAACACAGACAAACTTCCTGCATAGATCTGACCCTGTTCTTTCCTGCAGGTGGCGCTGCGACTGCTGGAGAAGGAGGTTCTAGATAAGAGCGACATGTTGGAGCTGCTGGGCAAGCGTCCGTTTGCAGAGAAGTCGACATATGAGGAGTTTGTGGAGGGAACGGGGGGCGTTGACGAAGACACAACTCTGCCAGAGGGTCTGAAAGACTGGAACCAGGAGAGGAAGGACAAGGAGGAGAGCCCGGACGAGCAGGTGGCCCGCCAGATCTCTGGAGGAATGCCCTTCTAGAACCCTCTGATGGACGGATGAACACTGACCTGTTTCTTTCACCTAAAATATCATCTGTCTGGAGTTCTGCATCACAGACACTCACCAGGTCTAGAACCTTCTCAATGACTTCCAGAACAAACATCAAGGTTGGATGTGTGTGTTCTACCACCACACTGAACCCACACAACCCTGCATAACCTTCCCTATCTAGAGTTCTTCTATCACCTGTCTTCATCTTAGACATCTAGAAATGCTCCTCCAAATGTTCTCCAAGAGTTCTAGAAGTTCTGATGTTTTGGCACTTCTGCACTGAGTTTATGGAGGGAACTCTGCACAGAGGTGTTCTAGAATTGTCACAGGAGACCTTAAACAACACCGACTGTAGTACCCTAAATTAATTCTTCAAAATTCTTTCACTAATTTTGGTCAGATTTCTGTGCTGGGAATTCTGTAATTAACTCCTACAACAGATCTAGAACCGATATCTATGTGTTCCACGACAACTTCTCATAACTACAACCAGTCCTGACCTCGACATAGAACTCTACAGAACAGTTCTAGAACCAGGGATCTCCACTCAACCTTCTACAGTAAAGACAGAATGTTCTCCACCTTGAGGGCTCAAATCTAAAGCTCCTAACTGTTCTATAGACCAGCTCAGACTCATAGAACCAGGTCATTAAGTTCCTGAACATTTCTGTGCTGAGAACTCTATAAAACCTTTGTTCCAAAATGAGATTCTAGATCATTCACAGAACACACACTCGCTTCTGCATGTTCACTCTTTAACATCACGTCTTCTCTTGTAAACTAGAACCAACGCTGACTAATAGAACCCTGATAACATCCCTCACTCCAAACCAGGGCTCACCAGAAAGTTCTCCGTCAGGTTCTCTACAATCAGCCTAATCCTGACCCTGCTTCTCTGCAGGGTTCTACAGTGAATATATTTGCCAAACGATTGCTTCGCCTGTGACCTGTGTGACCAATAAAGAACACGCAGAACTCCTGTAAAAAGTTTGTGAGGAGCAGCTGGTTCCTCGCCTTGCCTGAACTGTCAGACTCGGACTCAAAGAACACAAAGCAAAGAACAATGACTGAGCATCACATCCTCAGCTCTCAGCAGAACCCTGCTGGTGGAGGAATCAGAATCATCATGTATTTATCAACAGAGCTGAGTGAGATGAAAACGCTCCATCCACACGACCATCACCATGGTAACTGTGCTGTAGCTTAAGTGTTAGCTTAAAGCTAACGGAGATGACACTCAGCTACAGGAGAGGAAAGCTGATATCAAAGCTAATGTTAGCATGTGGAGCCACAGTCTGTGCTGATGAGGTATTGATCAGTTATTGCTAGCTTCCTGTGTTATGTGTGCAGCTGAGTGTCTGCTGTCACTGCAGACAACAAATATGATGTGAAATAATAATAATGATGTTCAAATGTTTTGTTGCTCAGTGAACATCAATAAATGTATCATTTATCAATCATTAAAACTAACTCATTGTTTTGCTTTTTTAAAACCAAGGTTATTATCATTTAGCAGAAAATATACCATATTTGTATCTGTATAAATGTGTTTATATGATTATACTTCATCTGCTCATGTTTTATTCATATGATAGGGCTACAAGTCTTTTATTTTGAAAGCCCCTGTTAGAGGATGTTGGGCGGAATTGTTGCTGTTTGTTGTGGCAGCGGAGACACAAAACTCAGCTTCCGTGTGTGACTGAGCGGAGACAAGAAGAGAAGGAGGAGGAGGAGAAGAAGAAGAAGAAGAAGAAGAAGGGGAGGAGAGAAGAGAAAGAGAAGAAGAAGATTAGCAGGAGGAAGAGGAGGAGGGGGGAACCGTGCCGCGCTTCTGTATGGCGGTGACAGTTTCCGCGGTAACTCTGCTTCCTGTTTATCTGCAATCACAGACACATGCTAAGCTAATGCTAACAGGAGCAGCCGCGCTGACGTGAAACTGTTCCTCTGACTGTAGTTACACTGAAGCTGATAATAAGCCATGATCATTTACCGGAGCATGCTCAGGACGGTCCTGTTAGCTGAAGCTAAGCTAGCGGAGGCTCTGTACAGGTGAATGAACCAGGTTCCGTCTGGTTGTTTAGAAACGGATTGATCAGTGGAGTTTTGAAAGGATCCTGGAAATCCTTTAGACCACCTGAATTTAAATGAGGTGTATTTAAGGTTCAATGTGTTTGGACTGTGGATCAACAGCCAGTCTACCTGCACACAGGTGACATCTGTAATCCTGCTTGTTTACAGAATACGCGCTGTAAACACACGTCATTCAGCACTGACCTTAGGGACTGGAAAACCTTGAATGTGCCTTGGAAAGTGCTTGAATGTGCGTGTGGCTGGAGACGCTTTGAAGAATCCGCAGAACTTAAATTATGGAAACATGACTGGGGTGATCATTTGTGAGCCAATAAGAGAGCTCCACCCAACATCAACAGTCCTCCACTAGAAGCAGAGTGCACACCTCTGCCACAGTCCCCTTTCGCTCAGTCCAGTACCTGGTCCATGTCCGTGTGACTGCTGAAGATGGGTGGCCCTCCATCAGATCCACATTGTATTTTGGATCAACGTCATGTTGTTCTCACTCAGACAGCTAATGTTCTTCATCAGATCCACGTGCAGTTCTCACCTCACTGTGATTGAGAAGGAGAGTAATACTTCCTGGATCCATCTCTTGATCTGGATCCGCAGCAGAGATTAGACCCGTCCCCTGTCACAGAGTGTGACCTGCTGACTCTGTCCACAGGGAGGGCCGCCTCTCAGCATGGAAAACGGACAGAGCACCACCACCAAGCTGGGCCTGCCGCCACTCACCCCAAACCAGCAGGAGGCGCTGCAGAAGGTCTCTCTCTCTCTCTCTCTCTCTCTCTCTCTCTCTCTCTCTCTCTCACACACACAAACAGTCTACAGTGTGTATCTGTATATCAGAGCTGTGATTGGCTGACTCCTTTCTGCAGGCGAAGAAGTACGCCATGGAGCAGAGCATCAAGAGCGTTCTGATCAAACAGACGCTTACGCAGCAGCAGCAGCTCACCAGCATACAGGTACCATACACACACACACCTGTCTGTTGATGACTTCATAGTTGGCTTCAGACTGAAGTGTCCACTCAGCTCAGAGGACGTGCTGTGTGACGAGGAGTTCATGACATCATGTCTCTGTGTGTCAGATGGCGTCTCTCTCGATGGGTCTGGGTGACGCTCTCTCTCCTCTCCAGTCAGTAAGTTAGAAAATGTCTTTGTCTGAGAGCTTCTGTTTTCTAATTCTGAGGAGGTCAACATCCTGATTTAGTCCAGGTCCAGAATGATCCTGGTTCTGGTCCTGGTGGTCCTCAGGTGTGTTGTTGTAGTTTGATTTTCCGTGTGTGTGTGTGTGCTCAGGTAGCCGCCCAGCGTCAGAGAGCTCTGGCCATCATGTGTCGAGTTTACGTGGGCTCCATTTACTATGAGCTGGGAGAGGACACCATCAGACAGGCCTTCGCTCCGTTTGGACCAATCAAAAGCATTGACATGTCCTGGGACTCTGTCACAATGAAACACAAGGTCACACACACACACACACATGCACTTTAACCTCAGTCATCCTCTCTTCCTTCTGATGATGATAATAGAAAGTCAGGTGAAGTGATGTAGATCACAGAACAGTTCTGGAGCGTCACAGTAAAACAGAGCTGCAGCGTTCTGCTGAACAACTGAAGCAGCTGAGACTTGATTTAAACATCAGATGTCTCCATCAGCTCGTCTTCTGCAGGACAGAACACATCACAGCCTGATCTCAGACCAGATTTACAGCTTCCACTTGTTTTTGAAATCTTGCAAGCTAACACTTGTAGCTTTTAGCTTAGCAGCTACAGTGAAGATTTCATCTTATTAAAGAGTGTAAATAACGTCTTGTCATTAACCTGTGTGTGTGTATGTGTGTGTATCTGCAGGGTTTTGCCTTTGTCGAGTACGAGATGCCTGAAGCAGCTCAGCTGGCCCTGGAGCAGATGAACTCTGTCGTCCTCGGAGGCAGAAACATCAAGGTGAGTCATGACATCATCACAGCTCCCAGCCTTTACTGGTTAGAACTGAAGACAGGTAGTCCAGATCCTCACCAGGAGACGTCCAGCTGCTGAACTGGTCCGTGTGTGTCAACACGTTGGGTTTGTTCACTCCTGCTTGTCTTTCAGGTTGGAAGACCCAGTAACATAGGCCAAGCTCAGCCAATCATTGACCAGCTGGCAGAGGAAGCACGTGCCTTTAACAGGATTTACGTGGCATCTGTCCACCCCGACCTCTCCGATGACGACATCAAGAGCGTCTTTGAGGCTTTCGGGAAGATCAAGTCTTGCATGTTGGCCCGGGAGCCGAGCACCAGTCGGCACAAAAGCTACGGCTTCATCGGTGAGTGCAGATGGCTAATATTCCAAAAAACACCACGCTAACGTTGGGGAATGTTTCGGGTGTGCTCCTCCAATCAAACACATTGAGCTGAACTCAGTTCATATCAATCATAACGTGCATGAAGACTGTAGAGCAATGAGTAAAGCCATTAATTTGATGGAGATTTAAAGATAAAAAACATTGAGCACATTGAGCTGAATTGAGCCAACATGGAGGTCAGGGTTAACGAACACGCATTAAATGCTTACAAAGACAAAACATTTTTCAGTTGTTTCATGAACTGAAACCAGTCATCGATGAATAGAAAATGAATCTGCAACTGTTTTCAAACCAAATGTCTCGGGTTCCAGCCTCTCAAGTATACATAATATCTTCAGTTTTCTGAATCTCAGTCGCCAGAAGACGGCAGAGATGAATCTTCGCCTCCATCCAGACAACAGGATGACAACGATGTGACACAATGTAGAAAACAAGTCAAACCATTAAAGTGAAACTCTCGCCAAAATGCAACCGAGGGTTTTTTTGTGAATGTACCCGAGTCAAACTTTCGGGTAAAAGCATAAATACGACGAAAGCACCACTTTTAAGATTGACTGTATTTTCGTTTTCGGGTCAAAATAATTTTCAGTGGAGCGAGATGCGCAAATACTATGTGAGCATCAAAATCGGGCTGAATTCAGGCCGCAGCGCAGACGGACGTCGCCTCCGTTGTTGCTCTGAGACATTCTCTGGGTCTGACTTCTGAGTGCAGCAGTGAGACTCGGACTGTGTGGAGGTCGTTACAGTGTGATGAATGTTTGAGCCTTCGGGGGGCGCAGCTGAGGCTGTGTGTTAACAGCCGCTGATGGTTTTGTCTCCAGAGTACGAGAAGGCTCAGTCCTCTCAGGATGCCGTGGCCTCCATGAACCTGTTCGACCTGGGCGGTCAGTACCTGCGGGTGGGAAAGGCCGTGACTCCGCCCGTCCCCCTCCTCACGCCCACGGCTCCAGGAGGCCTCCCAGCCGCGGCCGCCGTGGCTGCTGCTGCCGCCACCGCCAAGATCACTGCCCAGGTGAGTTTATATTTATGGCAGCTTTTGATACGGTACGTTGGGTAGTAGTAGTGCTTTGTGCTATTGTTTTCCACAGAAGTGTATATGTTTTTCACGGTGTGTATACCTTTGCAGTACTTGTATATTTTCCACAGGATGAATTGAACTCTGTGCGGTGATGTGTTCAGGAGGCGGTGGGAACGTCGGTGCTTGGAGCTCTGGCAGGACCGGCGCTCCTCTCTCAGCAGCTGGGAGGACTTCCTCAGGCTGTCATGGCTGCTCAGGCTCCAGGTGTCATCACAGGTACACCCACAGCCCCACCCACACATAAATCCCAACCCACACATAAACTCCCCAACCCAAAAACAGACGCCCTGCTGTCCAATGATGTCACAGATCTCCTGCCTTGTTGGTGTGCAGCAGTTTGTACACCTGTAGTCTGCCACCTGTCCTCAGTCCTCACACCTGTAGTTGTTTCCTGACTCAGGACAAACATTCACCTTTTTTATTTCTGTTTGTTGCATCTGATTTGGTTCTATGCTCGTCTGCTCAGTACAAACTCCTGAAGTACTGACGAATTGCATTTTCTTTAATGTGAATCCAGATTGCTTCAACAGAACAGATAAAACAATGTGAGAATCAAAACAGTCAAACAAGATAAACTATGCACAGAATAAATGACTGTTTCAAACGAGATGAACAGAATATTAACGTGAGACTAAAGACAGAAGACAGTTGTGTGTAAACAGGATGTTGATCCTGACCAGAGGATGTGATGTGAGGCGTCTCAGTGGCGCCCCCTTCAGTCAGACGTCCACTTGTTGTCTGTGTTACTTCGTCTGAAGCATCTCCACTAATACCTTTTCTCTTTCATTGTCTTTTCTCTCTCTGTCCCCCCAGACCCCCAACATTTGCACCAACAGTTTCCTCTTAGCCCCTCCCCTTTGTCACACACTGACCAACCAGTGAAGAAGACTGTTTCTAGCCCCTCCCTCCAAACATAGCCCCTCATTCTTATTGGCCAGTGAGTCTCAGATCTTGTGTGATTTGAGGAGATTCAGTCATGTTGTACAGCACACCTTCATGAGCAGTGGGTGGGAGGGTCACATTTGACATCATGGTCAGGTGGGCTCGTTTGTTCGTCCTGCTCTCATATTCTTTAAGTCCAGACCTTTGTGTTTCTGCACCAATCCTAAGTATTGGTTTGGAACTTCACCATGGTCACTGGAGGAGGATCGCAGAAGGCCGAGTCACCACAGTCTGTGGCTGCAGGGCTGGTGACGTAGTGCAGGTGGGCGGAGCTGATGTCAGAACAGGAGCGTATGCTGTGCTTCAGTAGCACTTCCCCTCCATCTTTGCTATTACGTAATAAGCACACGTCACCTGGAGAGCAGAGGAAAGGTGGTGCAGGCTTAGTGGTGTAACCTGCTGCAAATCATTGTGGGTGATCGTCACCTGAGTGACAGTTTGAGAGTCATATTACATTCACATTTAGGGCATTTAGCAAAGTGCAGAGCGCAAAGTGACTTACAAGCACATTTTTCACAAGAAAGAAACCACAACATCACTTGAACGATGAAGACAGAATGAGCTCACTTCCATTGTCCAGACAAACAGACTCTGACGGCAGCAGGGAGAAAGTTAATGGGGATTGTTTAACAACTAATCAAATGCAGCAGTCAAGTCAGTTTGCAGATTTAGCTCCACCTGTCTCCTGAGCAAGGCAGTGCAGGCTTGTTAAACCGGTGCACCCAGTGTATTCAGTGGTTTGTAGAAGATGCCGGGGATCGCTACCAGTCCGGTGGAGAAGCTGCCTTCCAGGAGGAAGTTCTTCTTCTCCAGCAGCCTGGGGCGGCTTCCTGCAGCTGGACCAGCGCCGCCCGTCTGACCGTCCTGTACCTCCTGCTTCCTGTCTGTTTCAGGTGTGACTCTGGCTCGACCCGGCCTCCCTCAGGTGGGTCTGGTAAACCCGGTCCTTGCAACGCCCCCGGCACCGGGGGCCTCTTTTGGCTCTGAGGTGAAGAGGAAAGAAGAGGAGTTGGAGGAGTGTCAGCAGGAGGTGCAGCAGGATGGAGCCATGGAGCCAATCAGTGAGCAGGAGCACATGAGCATCAGTGGCAGCAGCGCCAGGCACATGGTGATGAGGAAACTGCTCCGGAAACAGGAGGTACGAGTTGAAGTCCTGCCTTCACAGGTATGGAACTAACAACCAGCTGCTGGAGTTAGACCCTAACACCCAGGAGGAGGTGTTGCAAATGGAAACTTACTTCTTCCAGTTTGTAGATTTATAGCAAACATGAGCAGTTATTCAATGTGTCACATGAGGAGGAAAAAAAGGTTCAGAAGTACACAAATGTAAAGGTGAGTTCAGGAGAATTGGAAGTCAACTAATCAGAGTCCAGCTGTGCAGGTGCAGTGACCTGAGCTTTCATTAGATGCGAGCAGAGATCAGATTTAAGAGTTTGTTCTCACCTGAAAAATGGGATTACAATTTTAATAAATACGCTGTAATGATTTACACTCTCTTTCAGTCGACCGTGATGGTCCTGAGGAACATGGTCGGTCCTGACGACATTGATGACGACTTGGAGGGCGAGGTCACTGAGGAGTGTGGGAAGTTTGGCCAGGTGAAGCGGGTCATCATCTACCAGGAGCGTCAGGGCGAGGAGGTCGACGCTGACGTCATTGTCAAGATCTTTGTGGAGTTTTCAGAAGTGGCCGAGATGAACCAAGCCATCCAGGCGCTCAACGACCGCTGGTTTGGAGGACGCAAGGTTGTCGCAGAGGTTTATGACCAGGAACGTTTCGACGCCAGTGACCTGTCGGCGTAGAGCACACACACACACACACACACACACACACACACACACACACACACACACACACAAACACTGTTTAACACAGATACAAACTCAGCGTAGAGTAGTGGCCTCTTTCTAACTTGTCACTTTTTTATCTGTTTGTCTTCTTTGCTTTGTCTCCGAACAGGATTTAAAGGACCGTCAAGCTGTTTCTCATGTTTTAACTACCGATGACACAGTTTATATTCCTGCTGATCGTTTTCCAAATCAACAACGTTATTGTTTTTTTAATGTATTCTGCACATTAAACAGCTCTCCGCCTCACAGGACCATCATCAGCCTGTTCAACACACACAAACATACATACATCAAATACACTGGCAATACTGAAGAGCTTAATCTCGAGTTAGCATAAGTTAGCATTAGCATAGTTTCATATCTCCTGTTAACAACAGGCAGCTATGGAGGGACTTGTTGAAGATGTTGATTGACATTTACAGCAGCCAGTGCACCACATGTGGGTCTCACACACACATACACACACACACACACACAGCATCACAGCCTCCGAGAGGTCAGAGGTCATTGTGGTGACTATATACATTTCGGAGGGTGATTGTCTCCATGTTTATGGCTCTGTGCACCCTCGGCCCGAGTCAACTAATAAGACAGCCAGCTAGCCAACAGTAGCTACTTTAGCAGCAGTTAAGCATCAAAGCTAACGACAGCTGTCCATCAGGAAACTTCATAAATCACCTCAGTGCAACATCTGTCCTCTGTCCTTCTCAGAGGCTGCTGGTTAGCAGCAGTTAGTGGTAACTATAGCAACAAGTACAGCTCCAGTCCAGAGGGGAAGCAGAGCCGTTGCAGGACATCAGGAAATACTTTCTCCATTAAAGATGATCCAGCTTCATCTAAATCAGTCAAAAAGTAATGACATTGTGTTTTTGTTCAGAAATCTGTGTGGCTGAGAAACACTTCGCTGCTCTGATGGCGTTCTTGTTTTTACACATCAGTGTCAGAATATAAAGAAAGTGTTGAAGTGGAAAATGAGTGCACAGGATGAGTCATCAACATTTTTTATTGTTTTTCAGGAAACTACAAAATGTAAAATACCAGTAAGAATTCCGACAACACAACTGTTTTCCACTGTTGGCCTGAAACTGACGTACAGGTGAGACGTGACTAAAACACTGAAACACTGTTTTTGACTTCATGGGAGCTTTAATCCATGGACCCGATGAGCAGACTGCAGGACACCCCTGGCTGTTTGAAGACTGCTGTTGCTGCGTTCAGGGATACTCTGATGCCTGAGCTTTGAGTTGTGTAAAACGTTCAGCAGGAGTGAAACAGGTTTGAGCTGAAACATGAAGCCAGCTGTGGTCCAGATGTTCCTTTTACCTGTTTAGATCCAGACAGCAGAAACTTCTGGATGCTCTTCCTCTACTTCTGTTGATAAACTGACGTTCCTGAATGCACCACACCATTGTCCAGACTCAAACCAACTTCAGTCTGTCCTCCATGTTTTCATGACGTTCTCTGGTGGTGCATTCAGGTGTCACACTCAAATATGTGAATAAACTGTTCTTTTTTCAGAATGAGTGTGTTTTTATTTCTTCACCCTGAGCTGTTCTTTGATTGGCTGACAGTTGACTCTAGGCCAGAGCGCAAACTGAACATAAGTCATTTATTATAATTAACAAGCACTAAACAAGGGGTGGTGAGTATGTGTTTAACTGCATTGTCATCATTATTTCCATTTTCTCCTTTATTTGGTTTCACATCAGTGTGATCGCGCATACAGTGAAACAAACAGAACAAACTGAACGTGTGTCTGGAGTCTGAGAAGAAATATAGACCAGTTATAAATAAATGAATAAACATTTCCTTTTTGTTAAACAAAACAAGCCGTTTCAGTGAGGGGAGATATACATTTTCCACTTGTCCCAAACTCCCTCATATGTATGCTGCTGGAGCCTCATTGAACAGGTCGTTCTTTCCATCACGAAGATCTCACAGACGGTGTGGGACCGGATAGATGAAGCGTTCAGCTGGAGCCACGATACTGATGAAAGCAAATAAGAGTTAGTAGAAGCTAAAAGGCCAAAATGGAGTTAGTCCCATTTAGATTGAATATGTCTTATGCTGAAAGACATTCACTTTTGGACTGGCCCAGAACCTGGTACTGGTCGGCTTCCTGGGAGCCGCTGGAGCTGCTGAGTGATGAGAGTTCTGAGCAGGTGTAATAAAGAATCTATGAACACCCTCCATGCACCTGAGCTCTATACCCTCCACTGACATTCACAACATTCCTTCCAAAGTTCTTCTGCGATACAGCGGTTAGATTCTCTCCCATGTTCAGGTGCAGTTCGTTAACTTGGTCTGCTGAGGAGCCCTGGATCTGTTCTGTAGGTGCACTGCAGCACAAAGCGTACCTGAAGAAAGTCCCCAGGATGGCAAGTCCTCCTGGTAGTTTATCCCACCATTGATTTTTTTTTAATCTGTAATCTCAACTGGAACAGTCTGAAACAAATATCGCACCCGAGGTAAGTATTCAGTTTGTATCCAGATACAGAGCTACAGGCATCTGAAGGTAACAACAATTTAAAGATGGAACTTTTATTATTATTCTTACTGGTTACTTTACTCACTTCCCTTTGAGTTATTATATAAGGCTTTACTAGTTTAAAAAAGGATCTGATGAAATTCAAATTTTCCTGATACACTGTATAAAAGCTGACTTGATGCCTTTTCTGCATGGAGGCTCAATAGAGCTGCCTGACGTTTATTCTGTTATATTATATATCACATGTAACATTATCTTGTGTCTGCCTCTGCTGGTTAAAGCCACCTGGTCCAGACTTATTATGTGGGGAGGATTTTCAAAGTTCTTTTTGCAGCTGTTCACATGTGTCTCTTCTCTGTTTGTTAATGTGGAGCAGTAGCCTTTATCTTCCCCTCAGAGCTCCCTGCAGGCGACACTTCCCCGTTATCATTTTCATCAAGGTTTCCTTTTATATTCATCCTTATTTGATCTCTCTGTTGATTCAGGATCTCTGTATTTGATCTCCAAATCCTTTTTTTGCATAACTTAATATGAAATCCATAACAGCTGGGCTGTGATCCGACAAGTCCATTGTCCCTATCCTGCAGTCTGTCACTCTCTAGAAATCTTTTTGAAACGTGAGGAAATAGTCAAGCCTCCAGTCAACACTGTGCGTAGGTGAAAAAAAAAAGTTCTGAGGTTCTGATCTCTGCAAACATCAGAGCTCCAGCTCCTCTATCGTCAATCTCATCTCTCCCGAATGAAAAGATTTGATGTGTCGAGAGTCTGGTGAAGTCTGACAGGAAAGTCTCCCCCCCAGATGACGATGAGCCTCAGAGCTGACCAACTACAAGAACCAGAACATCCCACAGATCTCCCGTCTGTCTTTCTTTGCACCTGAAATGTAATTTGTTGGAAATTAAAACCCTCTGTGACTGCAGGAGGGTGAATATTGGTAAAATCTCCATCGCTTAAGTTTTTCGTGTTCTGATTCTGTTAATTGGGTCTCTTGAGAGCTACGTCGCTCCTCCCTCTTCAGTTTAGTCATAACCTTGCTCCTTTTACATTGTACATGATTATTTTAGTTGACTTCATACTTGCATTTGTTTTGTTTGTTTTAAGCCCCTGTACGACTGTAACGGAGTCACATCAGCACCCCTGGTGCTGTAAAGAACGATGGCATGAACCACAAGAAGAATCAAACTTGTAACACATCACAAATAATGACAATGAAGGCCTCTCTGATGGCTCCTGAGTCCAGAGGGAAAGTCTCTTCCTCCTGGTGGTGAAAGAGTCTCTTCAGCCCTCCAGCTGATAAGTAGGTCCATGGTGTCCAGTAGAGGGCCGACCACAAAACCTGTCCCCCATAAGCCCTTACTGTCATCTTGCTGAGGCAATCAGTGTCATGTAGAGGAATATGTTTGATGCTAGAATGTCCAGGTCCAGGTGTGTGAAGGAGAGGTATCATAGGTCCTGCTTTCCTATTTCTTGTTTTAATTTCTGAACTTGTTTGATGTTTTAATGTTCTGTTTCTTAGTGGAATTTCTTTTTCCTGCTTTGTTCTAATGTCTTGAACTGTACCGCAGTTGAAGTGCTGCAGTGAAGCTTGACGTGCTTGTGTCTGAATTGTGTTCTACAAATAAACTTGAGCTGTGTTGATGAGCAATCATTGAGGTTGAACAAAACAACCTCCACTGTTGTTTTGTCGACATGTGTTTTTCTTTGTCAGCTTCACACAAAATCAGACTTTAAGGGGAGACTCTGCTTCTGATCTTGTGGTTTTAATTTTGTTCTTTGGCCAAAATGTGCCAAAGGTTATTATGAAAGCCAAACACCAAGGCGGAAGTGACGGACCGTGTCTTTTATTTTGAAGGCCGAGCCTCCTGTCTGTGTACGGCGGCTCGGAGGGTCACTCCGCGCCGCTCCGCCGCTCCTGCTGACGATGGGAGACGTTCTCTGTGAAGAGCTCGAGGATTTAGTTCATTTCTCAGTGCACGACCTGCCGGCACGAGGCTATGTCGTCATGGAGGAGATCCGACGTCAGGGCAAACTCTGTGATGTCACGCTCAAGGTAAAGGTGACGACGCTCGAGGCTGAAGTGAGCCTGCTAGCCTGCTAACAGCCCGTCCACAAGAAGCTAGCTGAGGCAGCTGAGCTAACAGTGTGGATGCTAACAACAACAGCTAACCGCGGATTATCAGGAGAAGCTAATAGCCAGTTCAGATGAGCCCGTGACGTCACAGGCTGTTAGCATTGACGGGGTCATTAAAGCTAACTCGTCTAACCTTTGACCTGCCGAACACCGGAAACACCTGAGAGCAGCGCAGCAGGTTGTTGGTTGGCTGTCGCGTTGTCATGGTGATCACTGAGGTGACGGCTGAAGGTGTTTCCGGTGTTTTAAAGGACGTGTGTGCGCGCGCGTGTGTGTGAGAGAGACACAAACTCTTGTGATGAACTAAAGCTTGATGGTAATTGGCTGCTGGTCAAACATGGTGAACCTCCATCACACCGCCATGTTTGTTGACAGTGTTTGATGTCACAGCATTCAGGAAGTGAACATGTAACAGGACGTGTTTGATTACTCTTACATTAAACTTTGATGAATATAAAAATTCAGTGTGACTGAACAAAGGTGACGCCACAAACTGTTTTATGTTCTTATGATGGTGACTCTGTGTGTGTGTGTGTGTGAGGTAATGAGCCTGAGGTGGCGTTGTGGGTGGGACCTTGATGAGAGTGCAGAGAGGTGACAACAGACTGAAGGATTGCATTTTTGAATAAATCACTTTTATCTGCATTCAGACACAAAAACATTACTGATAATCAGCCAGGTCAGTGATTGACTGTTTCTGACTACACTTATGTGACACAAATTCACCGGGCGTCTGATGTGGTGCTCTACATATGTTTCTAAACAGTCTCTGTTTGGAGCAGTGATCTCACAGCGACAACACATGAAACATATCAATCTGATCAGTTATCAGCTGAAAATTAAACAGCCAATAGCAAAGTGTTTTGACTTAACAAGCAGAGTGTCTGCTGTAGTCTGCTATAATCTGTCTATTGAAGTCTGCTGTAGTCTGCTGTACTCTGCTATAGTCTGTCTACTGTAGTCTGCTATAGTCTGTCTACTGTAGTCTGTCTACTGTAGTCTGCTGTAGTCTGTCTACTGTAGTCTGTCTACTGTAGTCTGCTGTAGTCTGTCTGCTGTAGTCTACCGTAGTCTGTCTGCTGTAGTCTGTCTGCTGTAGTCTACTGTAGTCTGCTGTAGTCTGTCTACTGTAGTCTGCTGTAGTCTGCTGTAGTCTGCTGTAGTCTGTCTACTGTAGTCTACTGTAGTCTGCTATAGTCTGTCGTAGTCTGCTGTAGTCTGCTATAGTCTGCTGTAGTCTGCTGTAGTCTACTGTAGTCTGCTGTAGTCTGCTATAGTCTGCTGTAGTCTACTGTAGTCTGCTATAGTCTGTCTACTGTAGTCTGCTGTAGTCTGCTATAGTCTGTCTACTGTAGTCTGTCTACTGTAGTCTGCTATAGTCTGTCTACTGTAGTCTGTCTACTGTAGTCTGCTATAGTCTGTCTACTGTAGTCTGCTATAGTCTGCTATAGTCTGTCTACTGTAGTCTGCTATAGTCTGCTATAGTCTGCCTACTGTAGTCTGTTGTAGTCTGCTATAGTCTGCTGTAGTCTACTGTAGTCTGCTATAGTCTGTCTACTGTAGTCTGCTATAGTCTGTCTACTGTAGTCTACTGTAGTCTGCTATAGTCTGTCTACTGTAGTCTGTCTACTGTAGTCTGCTATAGTCTGTCTACTGTAGTCTGCTATAGTCTGTCTACTGTAGTCTGCTGTAGTCTGCTATAGTCTGCTGTAGTCTACTGTAGTCTGCTATAGTCTGTCTACTGTAGTCTGCTATAGTCTGTCTACTGTAGTCTACTGTAGTCTGCTATAGTCTGTCTACTGTAGTCTGTCTACTGTAGTCTGCTATAGTCTGTCTACTGTAGTCTGCTATAGTCTGTCTATTGTAGTCTACTGTAGTCTGCTATAGTCTGTCTGCTGTAGCCTGCTATAGTCTGTCTACTGTAGTCTACTGCAGTCTGTCTACTGTAGTCTGCTGTAGTCTGTCTACTGTAGTCTACTGTAGTCTGCTATAGTCTGTCTACTGTAGTCTGTCTACTGTAGTCTGCTATAGTCTGTCTACTGTAGTCTGCTGTAGTCTGTCTACTGTAGTCTACTGTAGTCTGCTATAGTCTGTCTACTGTAGTCTGTCTACTGTAGTCTGCTATAGTCTGTCTACTGTAGTCTGCTATAGTCTGTCTATTGTAGTCTACTGTAGTCTGCTATAGTCTGTCTGCTGTAGTCCGCTATAGTCTGTCTACTGTAGTCTACTGCAGTCTGTCTACTGTAGTCTGCTGTAGTCTGTCTACTGTAGTCTACTGTAGTCTGCTATAGTCTGTCTACTGTAGTCTGCTATAGTCTGTCTACTGTAGTCTGTCTACTGTAGTCTGCTGTAGTCTGCTGTAGTCTGCTATAGTCTACTGTAGTCTACTGTAGTCTGCTGTAGTCTGTCTACTGTAGTCTACTGTAGTCTGCTATAGTCTGCTGTAGTCTACTGTAGTCTGCTATAGTCTGTCTACTGTAGTCTACTGTAGTCTGCTATAGTCTGCTGTAGTCTACTGTAGTCTGCTATAGTCTGCTGTAGTCTACTGTAGTCTGCTATAGTCTGTCTACTGTAGTCTACTGTAGTCTGCTATAGTCTGTCTACTGTAGTCTGCTATAGTCTGCTGTAGTCTACTATAGTCTGTCTACTGTAGTCTGTCTACTGTAGTCTTCTATAGTCTGTCTGCTGTAGTCTGCTATAGTCTGTCTGCTGTAGTCTGCTATAGTCTGTCTACTGTAGTCTGTCTACTGTAGTCTGCTATAGTCTGTCTGCTGTAGTCTGCTATAGTCTGTCTACTGTAGTCTACTGTAGTCTGCGGTAGTCTACTGTAGTCTGTCTACTGTAGTCTGCTGTAGTCTGCTATAGTCTACTGTAGTCTGCGGTAGTCTACTGTAGTCTGCTGTAGTCTGTCTATTGTAGTCTACTGTAGTCTGCTATAGTCTGTCTACTGTAGTCTGTCTACTGTAGTCTGTCTACTGTAGTCTGCTATAGTCTGTCTATTGTAGTCTACTGTAGTCTGCTATAGTCTGTCTGCTGTAGCCTGCTATAGTCTGTCTACTGTAGTCTACTGCAGTCTGTCTACTGTAGTCTGCTGTAGTCTGTCTACTGTAGTCTACTGTAGTCTGTCTACTGTAGTCTACTGTAGTCTGCTGTAGTCTGCTATAGTCTGTCTACTGTAGTCTGCTATAGTCTGTCTACTGTAGTCTGCTATAGTCTGCTGTAGTCTGTCTACTGTAGTCTGCTGTAGTCTGTCTACTGTAGTCTGCTGTAGTCTGTCTACTGTAGATTGCTGTAGTCTGTCTACTGTAGTCTACTGTAGTCTGTCTACTGTAGTCTGCTGTAGTCTGTCTACTGTAGTCTGCTGTAGTCTGTCTACTGTAGTCTATTGTAGTCTGCTGTAGTCTGCTATCCTCAGATAGCGAGAAATGCAGGCAGATTTTTGTAGATGTGACGCTAATGATTTTTTTTGCATGTGACGCCTTCAAAATGGAAGTCACAAAACCTGACCCACACTCTCCAGGTGTTCCAGTCGATCAGCACCTGTGTCTGACACAGTACATTATTCCCCCCCAAGTGCCACAGTCTCAGAAAATACTGTGGGAAACACTGTCAAGTATTCTTTCTCCAGTGTTCAAAGATGGATGTAAATGTGGAGGTGATTAATCATTTGAATCAGTTTGAATGTCCTCATAGGAAATGTTCACTGGGTGGTGTCAGGACACAGAGGTGTGGACTGATTTCTCTTATTGATCTGGGATGTGTGTGATTGTTCAGATGCAGACGACCTGAAGTTAAAGGACAGGTGATGTCCAACAGTGCAGCATCTGCTGTGATTATTGTTCTGTATCATCATGTCTGGATGAGTGATGTCAGTTAAGTGATGCATTACCTGTCCAGCCTCATTAATGCACCTGTGATCACTGACATCACGTTGAGCAACTGCAGCACACTAATCCTCGGAGTGACGGACGGTTACACCTGCTGAATCAGCCGCTGATAACGCCTGCACCACGCAGGTGAGTCCGGTCTGTAGAGACCGTGTTCAGGTTAACAGGTTTCTTATGCTCTCTGCAGGTTGGAGATCACAAGTTCAGCGCTCACCGGATCATTCTGGCGGCCTCCATCCCGTATTTTCATGCCATGTTTACCAACGACATGGTGGAGTGCAAACAGGATGAGATCCTGATGCAGGGCATGGACCCCAGGTAACCAGAGACCAGGACAGGTACCCACCTGCCGATTTAACATGTCCGCCTCCAGTCCGACTCTAGTCCGACTCTAGTCCGACTCTAGTCTGACTCCAATCTGACTCCAGTCCCTGTCTCCCTGCAGTGCTCTGGAGGCTCTGATAAACTTTGCGTACAGCGGCCATGTAGCCATCGATCAGCAGAATGTTCAGTCTCTTCTGATTGGCTCGAGCTTCCTGCAGCTTCAGAACGTGAAAGACGCCTGCTGCTCGTTCCTGCAGGAGAGGTCAGTGAGAACTCACACATGGAGAATGGACTTGAGGTCATAGCTAGAACCAGGCTCTGTTTATAAAAAGATCATTTCAAAGGCACACGTGCGTAGTAGCAAGTATTTCAGGTGAAAGAACACCTGTTGACATCACTTTACAACTATGACTTGATTTTGAATCAAAACAAATAATTCAGTTTGAATTCTTCGATACGTCTTCACCCTCTGATCAATGGATCAATAAAATCCAATATTGAAATGTCTGAATTAGTGACCTGTGTGTCCGTGTGCTGGTGTTCAGGTTACACCCGAAGAACTGTCTGGGTGTGCGTCAGTTTGCAGAGACCATGATGTGCACAACTCTGTACGACTCGGCCAACAGCTTCCTCCATCAGCACTTTGTGGAGGTTTCTGTGTCCGAAGAGTTTCTGGGTCTGAGGACAGAAGAGGTGCTGGAGCTGGTCGGCTGTGACGAACTCAACATTAAAGCGGAGGAACAGGTGAGACCCCTGATTTGAGACCACTGACAGACCAACCTGCTCAGCGTGTTTGTATTACAAGTTGTTGAATGTGTTGTACCTGTGCAGGTCTTTGAGGCGGTCCTGGCCTGGGTTCATCATGACCGGGACCAGAGGGAGTCTCTGCTGCCTGAGTTGCTGTCAAAGATCAGACTTCCTCTGTGTCGACCTCAGTTTCTGTCAGACAGAGTCCAGCAGGATGAGCTGGTTCGCTGCTGCCATAAGTGCAGGTAAAAAAAAAAGAAAGGATGGGCTCTGTCTCGGACTCTGACTCTATTTCGGACTCTGACTCTTTGTGTTTCCTGTCAGGGATCTGGTGGATGAAGCCAAAGATTTTCACCTGATGCCAGAACGTCGTCCTCACCTGCCGTCCTTTAAGACGAGACAGAGGTGCTGCACATCCATCACAGGACTCATCTATGCTGTGGGAGGACTCAACAGCTCAGGTACGCTGCTTGCCTGTCTGTCAGTTCAAATACCTGCCTGTCTGAAACACTTTCATTTTGAAACCCTCATTTAGTCTGACAGTGCTCTTAATAGGAGTCTTATTCTGAAAATCTTACATTTGTGGTGATAGACGGACTCTTATTGTTTAAAAACTGTGCTGACTTTTGTAGAAGTTTGATGATGTCATGTTGCTGCTTGATATTTCATTTTTAAGGTGACTCCTTAAACGTGGTTGAAGTGTTTGATCCAATCGGGAACTTCTGGGAGCGCTGTCAGCCAATGAGGACAGCTCGCAGCAGAGTGGGCGTGGCTGTAATTAATGGACTACTATACGCCATTGGTGGATATGACGGCCAATCGCGGCTCAGCACCGTAGAGGTTTACAACCCAGAGACAGACAGCTGGACACGTGTGTCAAGCATGAACAGCCAGCGCAGGTTAATAGAATGATCAATACTGTGATCAATTCACTGATTGATACACTGACCCTGGGACAGAAGAGCAGTATAAACATGTGTTGTTGTCCTCAGCGCCATGGGAACAGTTGTGATTGACGGACACATCTATGTGTGTGGCGGCTACGACGGAAAATCATCTCTGAACTCAGTAGAGTGTTATTCTCCAGAGACCGACAGGTGAGTCCCACCTGCTGCAGGGGCCCTGCTTAGCCAAAGGCTAGCTGTTAGCTTCATCCAGCTGTTAGCTTCATCCAGCTGTTAGCTTCATCCAGCTGTTAGCTTTTCACCTGTTGCCTGTGCGATGATGCAAACAGCTGTTTGTTGTTGTTCCAACATTTGAAATAAAAATCACATTAATCATAATTACAGTCAGTCAACATTAAATATATGTTTACAACTCTGTGTGTGTGTGTGTGTGTGTGTGTGTGTGTGTGTGTGAAATGGTTACTGTACTTCCTGCTGCAGGTGGACGGTGGTGACAGAGATGAGTGCAAGTCGCAGTGCCGCCGGTGTGACTGTGTTTGACGGGCGCATCTTTGTCTCTGGTGGCCATGACGGTTTACAGATCTTCAACACGGTCAGTTTCACTGTGAAGCACACTGTAGAGTGTACTCTGTGTGTAATCTGTGTAATCTGTGTGTACTATGTGTATATTCTCTGTGTATACTCTGTGTACTCTGTGTACACTCTGTGTACTCTCTGTAGGAGAAAACGTGTTTCAGGATGACACGTGAATGTAAATAATGTGTTGTACCTCCTCCTGTCCTGCAGGTGGAGTACTACAACCACCACACTAACCGCTGGCACCCTGCAGCGGCCATGTTGAACAAGCGTTGTCGTCACGGGGCTGCAGCTCTGGGCAGTCACATGTATGTGGCGGGGGGGTACGACGGCTCAGGCTTCCTGAGCGGGGCCGAGGTGTTCAGCTCGGCGTCGGGTCAGTGGAGCCTCCTGGTGACGATGAACACGCGCCGCAGCAGAGTGTCGCTGGTTGCTACGTCAGGACGCCTGTATGCCGTGGGCGGTTACGATGGCCAGTCCAATCTCAGCTCGGTGGAGATGTACAACCCCGACACCAACCGCTGGACCTTCAGGGCCCCCATGGCCTGCCATGAGGGGGGGGTGGGGGTAGGCGTTATCCCGCTGCAGCCCGCCTAAACCCACCAATCAGAGGCTGTGGATTGACACATTACTTTCAGCTGTAGGCGGAGAGGCGGTGCCCTTCGCTGGCGTTGACTGAGCTTCATCAGTACAACGGCCGGCTCAGACCTGCACACTCGTGCCAGGGCTGTGAGATGTGGGTACAAACTGTAGGGCTAGCCTGTGCAGGCTAGCTGCTAGCGTTGTGAACTGTTTAATGTTAAATGTTGATTTTGTACGTGATTCAAACGACCAACAGGAAGTCGCTTCCTCTGTAAAACAAACAAAGAAACAAAGCTGCTGATTAGAGACACGATGAGCGACTTCACTGGACTGATTTATTGATCAGCTGTTATCAGAGAGTGTGATTGACAGGCGGGGAGTGAAGCAGACGTCTGTGTTTTTTATACTGAGAACCTTTAATGAGCTGCGGTCCACAGGGACGTCTCTTAGCGCCCCCTGCAGGCCGCTGACCGGCCTGTTCGCTGTCACACTGCTGCTGTCACTGTCAAACTTTTGTTGCTAATCTGTTGCTAACATGCAAATACCAACATATAGGCCTGATTGTGAACCAATGAGATGACAGAAACAATTAAATCCATCCGGAAAACAAAGAGCCTCTAAGAGCTTGCCAGTGTGCTGTGTGATGTCACACAGGTAGGTCCTGCTGCTCTCTGACACACCTGCTTTAAACTGCATCTGTTTACATTCAGCTTGTGCTGAATGAGCTGCCAGCTGCTCCTGTTTGCACTGTACCCATGAATGTAATAGATTACTTTGAAAAAAACTAAAAGCATGAAGATTCTCAGGGGAGATCTGCAGAGTCTTCTTCTCTGATTTCCAAGAGGCTCCTCATACCTGGTGTTGCCCTCCACCATGAGTAATAAACTGGTCGACAGTTAAATGGAGGAGCAGTGTGTGTGCGTGTGTGTGTGTGTGTGTGTGTGTGTGTTGACAGCAGTGAACATGTGCAGTGTGTCCTGATGGGGGCGCTACAGGACAGTTGACATGTAAAGGTTCATCCTGTGAGGAGCAGCTGTTGTGTTCAGTATGAAACAATAAAGACTGATGATTAATTAGGATTAATTATGTCATAATGTCTGATTAATGAGTTCAGTAATCAAACATCAGTTGGTGCTTAAAACAGAAGTTAGATGAAACAATGGATCAAACCCCAACAGCAACATCACAACAACCTACTTTCGTTTCTACTGTATGTGCTTCAATTGTCTCTGTGCTTAAAGTGAAACTCTCGGTAAAATGCAACTTAGACTTTTTCTGTGAATGTTTCTGAGTCAAACCTTTGTGTAAAAGCGTAATTACAATGAAAGAGGCACTTTTAAGATCTACCGTATTTTTGTTTTCAGGTAAAACTCATTTTCAATGGGAGTGCTACAGGCACTTGTATGATAACGTCAATAACTCTATTTTTAAAACAGTAAGAAGTCTCGACACAGCATGAAACTTTGCTGGTAGTATCACCAGGGTCTCTGCACATGAACACCAGCACTGAGAACATTATTTGTGTACACAGAGTCACTAAAAGGTTTTTTGAACAAGTCATGTTAGCAGTTGTTTTGTCCGCTGTCCTGCCAGTCGAGAATCTCTGAATGACCCAACATGGACGACAGTTAAGGTGGAACGCTCCTAAAGCTTGCTGCTGGGTGGGTCACTGCTTTCAGTTGATTTTGGGGGCATGGAAAACATTTGTAGCACTGTCTGATTTATAGGGGAAGGGAAATCTTCAATTCTCTTCCCTGTTACAGTAGTAAAGTGACACAGCAGAAATCAGTATTATGTATGTATGCATATACACCACCTGGCCAAAAAAAAAGTCACCACCTGGATTTATCTAAGCAAACAGGTAAGAGCCTCCTATTGGATATTTACTGCATGGGCGATTATCTTTCAGCTGGCAACAAGTTATTTAATCCCAACTAATGCAATGAGTAGCTTCTCATTTCTTAAACAACATGTGGAAAGACACATCCTGTGATCGTGGAAAAGATGTTTGTAAAGGGTCAAATCACTGGCATGCATCAAGCAGAGAAAACATCTAAGGAGGTTGCAGAAACTACTAAAAGTGGGCTAAGAACTGTCCAACGCATTATTTAAAACTGGAAGGAACATGGGGAACCATCGTCTCCCAGGAAGACGTGGTCAGAAATAAATCCTGAATGATCGTGATCAATGATCACTTAAACGTTTGGTGAAGTCAACTGATAGAAAAACAACAACAGAACCCTGACAGTAAGAACATTTCCACACACACAATGTGAAGGGAACTCAAGGGATTGGGACTGAACAGCTGTGTAGCCTTAAGAAAACCACCAATCAGTGAGGCCAATCGGAAACAAGTCTTCAATTTGCTCAGGAGCATAAAGATTGGACTCTGGAGTGATGGAAGAAGGACATGTGGTCTGATGAGTCCAGATCTACCCTGTTCCAGAGTGATGCTGTGAACATAACCTGCTCACTGGCAGGTTTACCTGAAGAAACCCTGAGTCTGACGGAGCTGTCCTTTACTTCTCAGTCTGATCATGTTGAAGCAGAAATAATTCACATAGTTTTACACCAGGAGGAGAATTTAGATTCATTTAGATGAGCTCTCACTCCCTGACGAGGACTGAACCGAACAGCAGTCCGTCATTTATATTCTCCAGCCGCACAGCGAATATCAGGCTACACGTCATCGCTGACGTCTCAGATCTGAACAATCCTCTTGGTTTTAAAAAATACAAACAATTTTAATCACTTTGCAGGTTAATCAATCACCTTCCAGCAGCCAGAAAAAGACAATTAACTCATATTTAATTTGGCTTTCTTTATTTCCCACAGATAACTACAACAGTAACCATCAGTAGAGCCTATTGTATTTTTCCCAACAATGTCATTTCAAAGTCTGCGTTTCTAGTTTGCTGCCGCATTGAGTATGAGATGAAATGACTTCTAGTTCAGTCTGTAGACAGTGTGTGTGTGTCTGCCTCTAATGTTGGTGCTGGGGGTGAGTGACGCCTTCAGGATCAGCTCCTCTGGTCGCCCAGCGACCTGACTCAGGATCAGCTCCTCTGCTCGCTCAGTGACCTGACTCAGGATCAGCTCCTCTGGCCGCCCAGCGACCTGACTCAGGATCAGCTCCTCTGGCCGCCCAGCGACCTGACTCAGGATCAGCTCCTCTGGCCGCCCAGCGACCTGACTCAGGATCAGCTCCTCTGGCCGCCCAGCGACCTGACTCAGGATCAGCTCCTCTGGCCGCCCAGCGACCTGACTCAGGATCAGCTCCTCTGGCCGCCCAGCGACCTGACTCAGGATCAGCTCCTCTGCCTCTGTCGGACGTGGTGGAGGTGGAGGTGAGGTATTTTATATTTAAATAAAATAAAATAGCCTAAAATAAAATAAAAAACTGACATTCAACCACTCCCTCAAAGGCAAATATAAAAGAAAGTGATGTTAAATCCAAAATGAAAAGACGGCCGCATCTAAAACTCTGTCAGTGATTTTTATTATAGCCGCAGCTGTTACTTTTTTTTTTCCCCCAGAAAATGTCTGCTTCCTGTTGTCTCCCCTGTTGCCATGGTGAATCACAGTATCGGAGCTCCATTGATGATGGCATTTTACTAGTCGTCAGGCACGAGCTCAAATCATAGTTAACATACTCAGAGTCGACTTACCTAACTCAGATCAGCTGTTCTGGAACTGAAAACTCAGAGTTTCACTTCACAGGGTAAGTCAGCTCAGAGTTCAGGGTTAGAGTTTGTTGAACCTGCTTTCTGGAATACCCCCCCTGTTGTTTCCATCAATGGATTTTTTTCTTCCTTGATGGCACGGGCATATTCCAAGATGACACTGCCAGGATTCACCAGGCTCAGACTGTGACAGAGTGGTTCAGGGAGCATGAGACATCGTGTTCACACATGGATTGGCCACCACAGAGTCCAGACCTGCACCCCACTGAGGATCTTTGGGATGTGCTGGAGAAGGCTTTGCTCAGTGGTCTGACTCTCCCATCATCAAAACAACACTGTACAGAAATAAATCTTGTGACATTGCACAAGCTTATCGAAACAATGCCCCAGTGAATGTGTGCTGTAATCAAATCTGAAGGTGGTCCAACGAAATATTAGAGTGTGTGACCATTTATTTTGGTGGCAACATTATTTTGGGCCAGGCAGTGTATATATATATATACTGTATGTATTCTTATATTTCCAAAAGTTCAGCTTTTTAATTTTTATTCAGATCAAAAGTTTGTTAAAAATTGTTTATGTTCAGGTTTGAATTTGTAACTTAACAGTTTGTGATTCAACAACTGTTTTTATGTCTCTTCTGATGTGAGCTCCGGTCACAGATCACTCATTGAGAGGGTTAACAGCTAACAGCTAACAGCTGAGCAGATACTGCAGCGTGTCTTCAGTACTCCAGCTCATCTGCAGATGTTTGACATCAGGAATGATTTTGCAGCTTTAACAGGAAACAATAAACAGTTTGACACTTTGAAAACTTGTTTATTTTCTTATTAAATCAGCAGAAGTTAAAACAATCAACAATAATCACAGCTGCAAGTTCACCTTCAAAATGTAATGTTATGTTCACAGAGCACTGATGGGACAGCATCACTTCCTGTCCTGACACCTCCAGTGACTGAGTACTGAGGAGATGAGAGAGGAAGCAGCTCAGCACCTTCCCTCAGCACCTTCCCTCAGCTTTCTTCATGGCTGCCTCAGATGCTGAAGAACAGATGATGAACTGTCACAGGTGAGTTTGATTAATTCACTTTGACAGCTGGCTTATTTAACACACCATGACGTCAAAGGTCAGCTGCTCTGTTTAACAACTCAGTATCCCACAATCCTTTGTGAGCTGATCTAATGCTGCATTCAGGTGTAAACTCATGAAGTCTGGTCGTGTGACCTCCTCTTGTATCTAGTTTGTCTCACAGGTCCAGGCTGGAACGCTGCATTCAGGTCAGGTCGTACATTTCAGACCCGCTGGCTGTCTGTGTGTCTCAGGTGTGACAGTGTCAAGGTGCAGCGCCTCCACCCACTGTGAAAAGAGAGACTAGAAAGGAACGAGAGTGATGATGATGTGGTGACGCTGCAGGTGTGAGTGGCCCTCACCTGGATTCATGTACCTGTGTGAAGGAGACGACGAGCCAATCAGAGCCCTCCGATCATTTCACACAAATCATTGTGTCCACATGAACAGAACCATGTGTTGTGGTTCTGTAGACTTCAATCAGAACCCACAACCCTCCACATTCTGGACCTGGGCACAGGTTCAACTGAGGAGTAATTCTGAATCTTGACATGTAATCTCACACTAATCCAGAACCAGAACCAGTCTGGACCTGAGGACCAGTTCAAGACTTCATATCATGTCAGCAGATAGAAAACTCATGAGAACAAACACAAACATCCAGAACGTTTCTGCTGGACTTCAGGAGTCACAGTCACTGTCCTGGAGGTCCTGGAGGTCCTGGAGTGTGGGTCCTTGAGTCTGGAGCAGCTCCCTCAGGCTCTGAATGCAAACCTGAACACCTGGTTTGACAATGAATTAATTTCACAGTGATTAAAAATGTTAAAGTTCACAGTTCAGGATGTTTGATGGCACTTTGGATGCAGCTGATCGATCAGCTGACAGTCTTATCATTTAATATGTTTGATCTCAGTTGATCCTGATTCAATCATTATCATATCTCACATATGAACACGTTGATATTTCAGCGTCTCAGGATCAGAACCTCGTGGTGTTCTCATGTGGACTCAGCATGTTGCTGTGACATCATGATCATGTGTTTATTGATCCTGGTTTATTTCTGGTCTTAAAGGCGCAATACGTGTTACTGATGGGCTGTTTATCAGCAGAGGAGAAGAAGAAGAGACGGACCGTCTGTCAGATTTATGAATCCTTTTTTCCAAGAATTTTAGCTAACTGCTGCTGTCAGAAGCTAAGCTTGATTAGCCGTTCAGCTAGCAGTACGGGCTGGGAGTTGAAAGCAGCGGTGGAACATTGGTGCTGCCACCAGAGCTTTGGACCAGGATCATCTGGGACCAACAGGTGCGCATGCAGACTTCAGGAGATACATGGCAACACTTTCTTCACATTCTGTTCAGAAAATATTTGATTGTTTCAACTAAAAGTCTGACATTGCTCTTTTAAATCTCACAATCATATGTTATTCTTCTCTGATGTTTCTCCTACATGTTTGTGAAGGATCGGTTCTGTCTGGATTTATAGTTGGTGACTCACAGCGTCTCTGTGGGCTGGAAGCGGCTCTCCTCTCCATCCAGGATGCCGTGGTACACGCTGATCTCCTGCTCGAGACGCTGCTTGTTGCTCATCAGCGTGTCGTAGTCGCGGCGCTGCTGTTCGATCTCGCCACGTACATCGGCCAGCTCCGCCTCCAGCTTGGACACCACTGAGCCCAGGTTCTGCAGCTCCATGTCGTGCCAGTGCTGGGCGTCCCCGAGGGAGTTCTCCAGACCTCGTTTCTGCAGGACGACAACAGAGCCACCATGACGTGTTTCTCAGCTCAGTTATTGATCGATCAGGTTATTGATTGTTGTGTGTGTCTTACCAGCGCTCTGATGGACTCGGTCTCAGCCTGCAGACTCTGGATCTTACAGCCTGTGTCGTTACACTCGGCCTTCAGCGCCTCCACCTGCTGCTCCTCAGGACTCAGCCTGCTGCTCACACACTGCGCCTCCTGCAGGAACACGCACATAGTCCATCAAACACAGTCCCAACATGTGAGGACACCTGTGCAGGTGAGATGTACTCACCTTACACTCCATGTAGCTGTCGGTCTCGGCTCGGTTCCTCTCTGTCACTTTCTCCCAGTGGCTCCTGATGTAGGCCAGGATCTGGTCCAGACTGGTTTCTATGGGAGCGTCGGGTTCATCCACCTCCCGTCCTGCCATCTGATTGTAGAGGACTCGCACATCCTGTCAGGACAAGCCGACGCAAAGTAGACCGGAAGTAGACAGGAATTAGACAAGGGACATTTACACATTAAGTTTCGTGGCCATAAAAGAAAAATATTCAGTCAGAAGCAAAGGGTTGTTGTTAAAGGACATTTCACTCTCTCTGTAATCTATCCTGCAACAGACGCTGAGTTGGCTCTGCTCGCTGGATATCTGTCTTGTGATTTGGAGGTTAAATTGTGTGTTTTTTGAACAGAGCTTGGTGCAACCTGCTCGTGGTTGTGCTCCAGGTTTCGCAGCTCAGCCCTCATGTTGTCCATCTGCTCTTCAAGCTCTGCCTTCGTCAGGTTGGCGTCGTCGATCACTTTGTACAGTGAGCCGATCTCCTCCTCCACCGCCTTCCTGAATGGCTGCTCGTTCTCATACCTGCGGGACCAAGGTAGACATTACTCCATCTGCACCTCCTCTCTCCTCTCCTCCTTCCCTCACTCCACTGAGGTCAGCAGTGACATCACAAAGTTAATAATGACCTGTCCTTGAAGTCCTCTGCGTTGGCCTGGACGTTCTCTGTCTGCAGCATGAGCCGAGCGTTGTCGAGGATAGCTTCACTGACCTGCAGAAAACACAGGAAATCAGAGACCTGTCGCCAGCTACAACCCCCCCCCCCCCACCCCCCACAGACACACACACCCACCCACACACACACCCACCCACACACACACACACACACACACACACACACACACATATACACACACACACGAGATAAACATCAGCTCTGTTTATATCACGTTGTTTGGTTACCATGGCGACACAGACGCGCGTCTTTTCTCTTCAGACAGATGTGAACCACAGCAACACGTCGTACCCTCCCACCCCGGTCCTCACCTGTCTGTAGACGTCCTCCCAGTCCCTGCGGAGTGGTCCCCAGGCCCCGGCGCTGGATGCCTTGCGGTCCAGACTCAGGCGGATCTGCTCCTCCAGCTGTTGGTTCAGCTGTTCCAGCGCTCTCACTTTGTCTCGGTACTCCATCAGGCAGCTGTTCAGTCCGGCCGCCGCCGCTCCGTGACCCGCCGCCCGCTCGCCGGTCCGGGGCAGCACCGGCGCCGCGCTGCTCCTCATCCCCTGCAGGAACACGCTGCTGATACCCAGAGCCCGCCGGGACACCCGCGTCCCCAGGCAGGACGCTCCGCCCATGGGTGGCGCGGAGCCCACAAAGACGCCTCGGGGTGCGGCGGTGCCGGCCGAACCTATCCGCCCGCACGCTGCGGGGGCCGGGCGCTCGGTGGACGGCTGTCCCAGGAAAGATGAGCGGCGTCGGGGCAGAGGCATGACGCTCAGCAGCTCCCAGTGTCAAACCGCTCAGAGCCGCTCAGCGCGCAGCTTTATGGACCGGCCGGGTTCTGGAAACATGGCCGCTTTTGTTCAGGAGGGAGGGGGGCCGCCCGGGCCACGAACCTTTGTTCTCATGGAAACAGAGCTGGAACCTGCTGCATCAGCACCGGAGAAGAGTCCTGAAACACACACACACACACACACACACACACACACACACACACACACACACACACACACACACACACACACACACACACACACACACACAAACCAGAAACAGCCAGACAGACTCCTGACGTCACCATGACAACAGTGAGATGGTTTCAGGTGACTCTCAGCAGGAAGTGGTTTTAACGCCCACACAGGTGAGAGTGTAGGAGGAAGTCATGTGATGGAGAATCTCTGCACATAAGCAGCGAGGCCGAATCCAACAGACTGCCCTGACCCGGATCAGAGTGCTGTGGTCTGATGGGTCCACATCAGTTTGTTGGAGGAGGAGGTGTTTTCATTTCTTGGTCTTTAACTTGAATTATCGTGTTTGTCGACGTTCATGTTTAAATGTTGATTTGCATGAAGAAGCAGAACATTTATAGAAACAGAACAAGTGTGTTTAAGATTAATACTAAAATAAGATGGAAGAGGAATTAAAACAACTCATTTATCAAATTAATACAGAAGTATGAATTTATATCACATTTTTTAAGCAATGCCAGTTTTATTTTTAATGTTACTTTCGTGCATTCAATGACAAATTATTAATGTAATGAGTCATTTATTCATTTGTCATTTTATATAAATTTACTTTTAATTTTGGCCTCCGCGTGCGCTACTCTGTTGCATTGTGGGACGACAGAATGAAATGATTAACACACTTCTTCAAAGACGGGTGTTCGACAAAATATGTCCAGCAACAGCTCAGCAAGTTGTCACGGTGACGGCTGAGTGATCGAGATGAAACTGTTTTCCACAGAACCAACTGAAAACACAAACAGGATGAGAGGAGGAAGGATGTGAAGAAACCAGTGAGACTGTTTCATCAACTTCCTCTTGTTTGTCACGCTCTCTCTCTCTCTCTCTCTCTGTCTCTCTCTCTCTCTCTGTCTGTCTCTCTGTCTCTCTGTCTGTCTCTCTGTCTCTCTGTCTGTCTCTCTGTCTCTCTGTCTCTCTCTCTGTCTCTCTGTCTGTCTCTCACACACACACACACACACACACACAGTACACATGTTTCACACACACTTTAATGTTTGTAACACATGAAAACATAAAGAGACAGAAAACTATGAACACCATCAGAGAGAGAAATATTCACAGAAAGGTCAAGTTAGCATCTGCTAGCATCTGTTAGCAGTGCAGATAAGCTTCCCTCCTTTATAAATGATCAAACAAACAGCAGACTGAGAGAAGATCACATTCATATATTTCATCCAAACTCCAACAACAGCAGCTTAAAAAACAATGTGTGTCTATAAAGGGGCACATTCACATTCAATATACAAAGTCCTGGAAAAGCCCTGGGAAAGTCCTGCGAAAGTCCTGGAAAAGCCCTGGGAAAGTCCTGAAATTGATACAGGACCTTTAATGTCATCCTTCACTTGTCTTTAAATTTGAAAATCTATACCTCCTACAAGCACTTTGATTTTGGAAGCCCTTAAAGAACAGATGAAGTGTAAGGGTCCTGGAGAAGTGATGATGTCATCTGTTGAGCGGCAGCAGAAACAGGCAGTAGCAGCGGATGGTGTCTCTACAGCGACAGCGCCTGTGAGGTGTCGCTATCTGACATCACAGAGGCTCGGGTGGAGCTCAGCGGGCTCCTGAACGGCTTATTCAGCGGACTCTTTTTGGCCGTCTGGCAGCGGCAGATGCTCAGCAGATGCAGCACATCGCGGCGGAAACGCGAGCCCACGAACACGTAGAGGAAGGGGTTGAGGCAAGCATGAATGTAGGCCAGACTCTTCAGCACCTGCCCCACCTTGTCGAAGCGCTTCACGTCCTCACAGTCTGTCATGGTGACATTGGACGCCTGCGTCACCTCCATCACCAGCACGCCGTTGTAGGGCAGCTGTGACACAACGAACACCACCACCACAGCCAGGATGACACGCATGGCCTTGTGCTTTTGGAAGTTCCGGGTCCTGAGCAGCTTGGTGACGATGACGCTGTAGCAGAAGGCCATGACGATGAAGGGCAGGCAGAAGCCCATGCTCACCTGCAGTGACAGCACCAGGATCTTGGTGTTGTTGCCCAGGTTAGGAGGAAAGACCATCCTGCAGTACTGCTGCGAGCCTGCTTCAGCGGTGGTGGCGAACACGAGCTCGGGCATGGCGAGCAGCAGGGCGAGCAGCCACACCCCGCCACACACCAGCAGGCTGCAGCGGCGGCGCTCCCCCTGCGAGTTTTGCGCCTTGGTAGCCTGCACGATGACCACGTAGCGGTCCATGCTGATGCAGGTGAGCAGTAGCATGCTGCTGAACAGGTTCAGCTTGTAGAGGGCAGAGTTCACCTTGCAGAGAGCAGAGCCGAAGGACCAGCCATGTGACGCCTCGGCCGCCCACAGTGGCAGCGTGATGAGGAACAGCAGGTCTGCCACTGCCAAGTTCAGCAGGTACACGTCCGTCATGGTCTTAAGTCGCCGCCGGAAGTTCAGGTAGATCCATACCACGGCCAGGTTGCCAGCTCCGCCCACCAGGGCGATCATCCAAAAGAGCGGCGGCTCATATCGACCCCTGAACTCCCGCACAGACTCTCGGTCACACATCAGGTCAGGGTAGTCATAGTCATCGTAGGTGGGCGAGGGGCTAAGGGAGGATGGGTCCTGATAGGAAGAGACAACACACTGAAAACACCTGACACACCTGAACACACACCTGGTTCTGTCATACGTCCCTCTGTCCAACTGCGGGTACAGCAGATTCACTCGAAAATGAGATCAATAATTGGAAACCATTCATCTCTATGTGTGTGGGCGTGGTCTGTTACCTCAGTGGTGAATGATGTCATGATGTCATCCATCGAGGTCATGTGATGAGATTCTTTATGTCGATGAGGTCATTCAGTGACCTGCAAGAACGACACAAAGACAAACAGGTTCAGGATCAACAGAAGGTGTGACATCACACGCTGACATCACACCATGGAAATAACAGTCTGGCGAGTTTTCCCTCTCTTGAATCGACGGTCTGAGGTCCGAGGACGTCGCTCGCTGTACAGATTGTAAAGCCACTGAGGCCGCTGATTGTGATTTTGGGCTTCATGAATTCAGCTGATTGTTTGATTGATTGTTTGGTTTCTGGGTGAAAACAGTGAGAAACGTGGTGAGTGTGAGCCGGAGCCCGAAGTGACACCTTCACCATGTTTGTTTAGTCGAGCTGTGAAGATCCAGCCGTACAATGATTTTACAACAATCACTGAAAGAGAAACGATCAGGGTGGGTGATCACCCATTTTTGACTGATTAATTAACAATGGTCTCAGCTGTACTTGTACAGTAAAGAAGAGTACCAGCTCCCCAAATTAAGAACTGCAGTTGAGTGAATATACTTAGTTACAATCCAGTACTGCTGCTGCCAGGCAAAGTTCAGCTAATAATGATGATGAAACATTAATCACTGGAAATAAGAAAATGTTTATAAAAGACATGAAACATAATTGAAGACAGTCCAATGAAACACCAGCAGATAAAGTTCTAACGAGACAAAATGTCCATCTAACATATACAGAGCCATAGCTAAAGTCGTTTCATCTCAAGGTAAAAAAAAAAAAAAAAGAGAAGCACAGACAGACAGACGGGTGTGGACTCACCGCTGGCGTCTCTTCATCTGCAGCGTCTCACAGTTTGTGTCCGTTACACCACAAACAGAAGATCAGAGTCAAAGCAGAAGTTAAACTTAGAGGGAGGAGCCTACTGACTCATTTAGCCTTAATACACAATGAACCTTAACTAACACATAATTAACCTTAACTAAGACACAATTAACACATAATGAACACACTAAATCAATGTGTAGGTAATTCTCTTTTTTTTGTCTTTTAATTTAAAACCTTTTTAAAAACTTCTTAATTTGACCAGTGTCAGGTTGGGGTTGGGGTTAAAGGGAAAACTATGGAGATAGGAGTTGGACCCAAATGCAGTTACTCAAGGGACAAGGAAACGGGAGAACAAAAGGCAAGCTTTATTAAAGCAAAGCTGAATGCCAAAATCCAAGGGAGTCAAAAGGCAAAGTAGCAACAAAAAAGCAAGACAAAGTACAAACAAAAGGACAAAGTACAAATCAAAGGCAAAGTTCAAACAAAAATACAAAACCAAAACATACCACTAGGGAACTGGAAAGATATGACAAGAACAGGAACATGATCACAAACGTGAGCGTGAGCATGAGCATGAGGCAGATACATACAGAATACAATGACCGGACAAGGAGTGAAGGGAAAACACTGATGATCAGACGAGGAACAGGTGAGGAGAGAGGAGGGAGGAGGCCAGGTGAGGTAACGAGCGGGGGAGGAGCACAGAGGAGAAACATGGAGGGAAACAAAACTACAGACAGAGGGAGACAGAGTGGAGAACAAAGGAGAAACTTAAAGGACAAAGAGGGGCATGGAACATCAAAACAAAGACACAAGGCTTGATACAAAGACATAAATTCAGAGTCATTACAACCAACTCTTAATGAACAGATCCATGAGTGATGAGTTCAGGTGTCTTTAAGGTTCTTGTTCATATTTTCAGCTGCTAATTAATGAGAGAATTAACAGCGTCACCAGATTCAGTGGACTAATTATTGGAAACATTGATTACTTTGATTGATGGACTGATTGAAGATGACAGAAAGCTGCTCAGATGTTGTTGTGCAGAAAGTGTAACCCGCGGTGGCACTGAGGTCTCTGCGGCTGAACACTATGTTCTTTTCTGTTTTTGTTCACTTCCTGTTAGAAAGGTTAACACATACAAACAAACACACACACTGACTTCCATTCATTCAGACTGAGCTGACCTCAGAGGGTCTGGTGACGTCTGTCTGTGTCAGTTCAGCTGTAAAGGTTGTAATAATGATCCGTGCAGCAGTCAGGTGCTCAGACACATCAGCCTGTGCAGCTGCCTCCATCGTGACGATGGTGAAACCCAGTCAAATGTTAGCAGCTGTCAGCAGGAGCCCTCACTGTCATCAGCTTCAATTTTAATATGGCTGCTCAGAGTGTTTGTCCAAGAGTTCCTGTTTGAAACCAAGTGTTGTGTTCATCTTCTTGTTTCAGAGTGTTTCATTTTTCTGCTAACTGTCTCACTATCACAGGTGATTATCATCGGTGATGTCCTCACAGGGAGATGGACACCTGCTAGCCGCCCAGTCTGCAGGTTGTAACAGTAGCAGTTAGCATTTCTGCCACACACACACACACACACACACACAAACATACACACACACACACACAACCACACACATGGTAGTCTGAATGGGTGTCTGTGTTTCCTCACATCTCCACAGCATCAGAATACGAGACATACAGCAGTCTGTCTGTTGACCATCTGGTGACCGCGGTGCAGCCAGAACAACCTGGAGCTTAACGCTCTGAAGTGGAGGCAGTCGTGGACTTCAGGAAGAACCTAGCACCACCCGCCTCCATCATCCTGTGTGGCTCTCCAGTTGACTCTGTGGAGTCCTGCTGCTTCCTGGACACCATCATCACCCAGGACCTAAAACGGGAGCTGAACATCAGATCCCTCACCAGGGACCCCGCTGACTCTGACCATCACACTCTTGTGTCTCTGTTTATATTGTTTATATATTATTGTCACTGTTTGTTTACTGTTTATTGTCTTCAGTTTATGAACCTTATCCACCAAGACCAACTCCTTGCTGGTGAAAAATACTTCTTGGTAATAAATCTGTTTCTGATTCTGATTCTGTCTGTGGTGGTTGGATGGCAGGCTGCACATTGTGGTTAGGGTTAGGGTTAGACACGCACGTGTCAGTGCACATGCACTCTTACTGCGCGTGTGTGACGAAATTGAAACAGGAATCAGCCACATTGCGTGACAGAGTTGTTACACTGTGCAGCATTGCATGACAAGCTGTGACCACACATACACACACACACGTACACACACACACACACACACACACACACACTCTCTCTCTCTCTCATCTTCCTGTCTTGTCAGAACAGGAAAAAACAGCCTGGCCATGTGATCTGATTTACATTTCCTGTTCACACTTCTCTCTTCTTCTGTTATTAAACTAAAACCATGAAGACCAATTGCTGACAGGTGTGACCAACCAATAAAACACACGCGCACACACACACACACACACACACACACACACACACACACACACACACACACACACACACACACACTTCTCTCAATCTCATAATCTTGAATTGATGAATTGAATGTTAGATTGACAGCTGGTCATCTGATCCATTAAACATGGTTGACAGGAAGTGACATTACTTCTTCTTTGCTGCTGACTTGGCGGACTTTGTCGACCTCTCAACCTCCTGCACCACGCCAACCGCCACCATGCATTTCATGTCACATACTGCAAAGCGACCTGACAAAAAGGAGGTGGAAAATTATTCTATCTCTTATGATTATATCACTACTATATATGAATGTCATCACTATGTCATCACTATGTCTATTTGTTCTGTCCTTGTTATCCTTTGAATAGAAAAAAATAATTGAACTTCTTTGTGACCTTTAAAAACTTAAGTTTGAGCTCATAACGGATGAAATTAAACCTTAAACTGACCTGAATTAATTTACTAAACTGAAACTTAATGATTATAATCTGTTGTTGAACTCAGCTGGTCCAAGGTTCTGTTGATGTGTAAGAAAAAACAAAGTGACTGACTGGTTAACAGTTGACTTTGACCCTTGACTCACCCAGCGGGGCGAATTCAGAGAAATTCTCCACCACCATTGGTTTGGTGGGAATTAACTTCATGATGGCAGCAGCTCCAGTTTTCATCTTTTTAGGATTGTCCTTCACTTTCTTTCCAGTGAGCCGGTCCAGCGGCTCAACCGTCTCCGCACACTTACATGCGATATGGGCAGTGTGGCAGTCCAGCACCGGAGTGTTACCGCTATGGATCTCCCCCCGGGTGATTCAGCACAATCACCTGACCACAGAAAACACTTATTTTTACACCACTGGATCACATAAGAACCAGACATTCTGCATTTATTATAAGCTTCTGAGTCTTTGGTGGTTCTGAGTCTGTGGTGCTCCTGAGTCTTTGGTGGTTCTGAGTAGATTGTATTTCATGACATTTTCACAAGCTGCTGTGTAACTGTGAGCAGAAAGCTGTCAGAGGGGACTTGAACCCTGGTCTTCATGTGAAACAGGGCTGGATGAGGACTGACCTGGGCCCTGAAGGAGGCGGTCTCACATGGTGGGTTGTCTTTACTGTTCCCAGCAACGTTTCCTTGTTTGAGGTCTTTGACATCCAGGTTCTTGATGTTGAAACCGATGCTGTCTCCGGGCAGAGCCTCGGGCAGAGACTCGTGGTGCATCTCCACAGTCTTCACTCAGATTCGGAGGGGCAAACGTCACCACCATGCTCTTGGCTTCAAGATTCCTGTCTCCACCCGACCCACTGGCACTGTCCTGATACCTGAAACCACAGAACCCAGAGCAGGGCTTGTATTCACCATCCCTAAACAGTCCCTGATGAATGAAGAGTGTCAGCTGCACTGTGGTGCAGTACAGTGGATGTAGTCACCTGCTATTTTGACTCTCAGAGGTTTGCTGTGGGTCTAGTAGGAGAGAGGATGCTGTCCAGAGCTTCATACAGAGTCTTTCCAGAGACATTCCCTTCTTTCCTCTTAATAGTCCATCTTTTAAACCATGGCGTCTGTGGAGGGACACAGCTCTCGTTTCTGCCTCTACATCTCTTAAGTGAATGTAGTTTGCTGTGTTTTCAGGGATCCCACTGCTTTTCTTAAAAAGACCTGCACTACTCTGCTTCTGATTGGTTTACCCTGATTTTTTAATGCAAACCCAGTTTAGATGAAACTGATAAATGAAAGGTGACTGAGTCGAGCACAGAGGCTATGTTCTCTGTCTGTTTTTCCCATGGTTGGTTTTAACAACAAACATCCTGCTGCAATCCATTCAGCAGATAAACAGATCGACCTCTTCGGTCTCAGACCAGAGATTGTCCAGAGGGGCAGCAGCAGGCCTGCAGGAGGGATTGGACAGCTGAGGTGCTGTAAACTACAGGTCATGGTCTGCTGCTGGATGTTTGTTGAACCACAGCAGCAAGAAAAACAGACACAAGCAGAGCTCCATGTAACACAGCCCACAGGAAGGCACGACCAACACAATCAACAAAGGTAACCAAGCAGAGGGCAAGCAAGGCAGGTCTGCCAAGTGTTAAAGGGTTCCTTACATTGTCTGATGGTTCGAGCATGTTGTCTCTGTGAAAGCCACTGATCGGGATGAAGGCCACACTCGAAGGGCTGTATCCAACCTTCTTAACGTAGGATATCTCTTTAACCACCTTGTTGAAGTGTGCCTCAATGTAACTGGCGGTGTCCATCTTGTTGACAGCTTCTGTTTGACGTCTAGCGTGTTTGCAAGCAGAGCGTGTTCTCTTGTCTGACTGGTTTTACTGATTCCCACCACAAACTCTCCAGTTCCTGCTGCCACAACTAGAAAGGTGCAGTCAGTAGTGACATTGATGACATCATCAGTTACATCATTATTGAGATCAATAATGTTAACATTCTGCATCGGAGTGGGTGTGACACAACGTGTTAGCATGGAACATAGCATCACTGAATACCTGGGAAGTTCCAGTGATCATGTTCTTGATGAAATCATAATGTCCCGGTGCATCGATGATGGTGATGTAATATTTTTCAGTCTCAAACTTCCGGAGCTTGATGTTGGTGATGATGGTGATGCCACGCTTACACTCCACCTTCAGCTTGTCCAAAACCCAGGCGTACTTGAAAGAACCCTTCCCTATCTGTAACCACAGAAACCATTCAACCAATCAGATGCCTGGACAGCTCACATCCCCAGTGGTAACACAGCACTGAAATCTACAACAGCATCAGTGAAGCGTCTACAGCATCTTACAGCTCTACATGGCATTAATCTTTTGTAATTGTGAGTTCAGGGGATAAGAAAGGTCCAGTGTTTGGTTTGTCTGCCCTGGGCTCCTGTAGAAACATGGCCGACTCCCAACGAGCTTTAATGGAGAGAAATATAAGTGTTTTAACTGATTATCTGCACTATCTATTTTTTTTTTTTTAGGTTCAAATATCTATTTAAATTATTAAAATATGAGGGACAAACCTTCTTCTGGTACATTCTGCTTTACAACTCACACAGGCTTCATATCTGTAGAAAAGGTGTACTGTGCTGTCTGAAGTTATATAATATATCTAACTTATATTTCTAATCAATTATCCACCATCACAGATGTTAAACTTCCTCACATCATCATACTTTAATTCAGGGGTGCTGTATAGGGGGGAAAAGTGAGGACAATTCCAAGGGCCCCTGACTGACAGGGGCCCCCAAAAATAGGTAAAAACTAATATAAAATGATTAAACCATTATCACTGAGTATATATTTCAAATATAATAATAAAATTAACGATCTCTTTGTTTTTACTTGTTTTGGCAGTAAAAGTTAAATATCCCCACTGACCAAAAAGTAAACATCCATATTGACCGTCCACCCCCCCCTGTCCATCACTGTCCCAGTCTGTCCATCACTGTCCCAGTCTGTCCATCACTGTCCCAGTCTGTCCCAGTCTGTCCCTCCATGTCCCAGTCTGTCCCTTCATGTCCCAGTCTGTCCCAGTCTGTCCCAGTCTGTCCCTCCATGTCCCAGTCTGTCCCAGTCTGTCCCTCCATGTCCCAGTCTGTCCCTCCCTGTCACAGTCTGTCCCAGTGAAGAAGCTGAGCAACACTGTGTTCATGCCAGTTAGCATCACTGCAGGGAGTCTGTGGGAATTTCTCTTTCTCTCTTGCTCTTTTTACCATTACAAAAAAGAAAATGAAATATCTATCGATGACAGAAATTCAAATTTATTATTTTCTCACATAATGATCAATGAGGCAGAGTATAATTAAAATATACATGTTTGAACAGATACGTCAAGTGCATCAGCAGCAGCAGCTGTCTGTCAGAAATCGGCAAATTATGTGGCAAAAGTGCAGCGGATTTGAAAAAATGCGACCCTGCATAAATATGTAGACTTTGGCTGATTATGCATTGAATTATGCAATCTGGTTTTTCTGGAGGGACTGACAAACACTAAACTGAAATACTTCTATATGTTGCAGTATGTGTTAAATGTTGAATACTAAGAACAGAGTTTGGTGGCTGGAGTCCCGCTTTTCCTTTTTTTGAAGCCTTCTGTGTTTTTCTTGTTTTTCACGTAAACTCAAATGATTTCTTACTTTCAGGCTGTCATCAGGCACGGCAGCTGCTCAGCCAGTCAGCATGCAGCACCCGAACATCTGTGTCTGGACGGACAGATGGATCCTCTGGGGCCACACGTCCTGTTCAGCGCGGTAATTACCTTCAGAGGGATGCAGGCTGTGATTGGCTGGAGGCTTGGCCGGTTGGTGTATGTAAGAGGTGGAGGGAAGAGGTGAAGAGGTTCTTTCCATGTCACTGACCCACCTGAAGCTCTCCAGCTAGCAGGGAATGTGCCCACGACATTGGCTAACATTCCCTACAAGTTCTTATGTTTTAAAAAAATGTTTTTATCTGATATTCAAAGAACATTTTAAGGATGTTTATCATTTCAAATAATGCTCCTATGACATTAAATTTTAAGAAAAGAAGAATGTTTTAGTGCAACATTCTGAAGATGTTTTGGTGATGTTGTTGACGTAACAGATTATAGAATGTTCTTCTATAAAACATTCCCATAATGTTACAAAAAAGCAAAGAAAGAACATTCTTAAGGCAACATTTAGAAAATGTTTTTGGCATGTTTTTAAGGCCTCCGATAACAGAATGTTTTTTATAAAACTTTCCCACAACGTTATACGATAACGAAGGAAGTACATTGTCAAAGCAACATGCAGAAAATGTTTTCAGAGTATTATCAAAGCCTACAATCCCAAAACATTTTTCTAAAATGTTCTTGTAATGTGATATGTATATGTATATACAAAGAAAGGAAGTTTTAGCTGTAACATTCTCGGGATGTTTTGGGGGTGGGTGAGGTAACATATTATAGAATGTTCTTCTATAAAACATTCCGAATGTTACATGAAAACAAAGGAAGAACATTCCGAAAGCAACAATTAGAAAATGTTTTCAGGATGTTATTATGCCTTCAGATTATATCATGTTTTTTTTTAAAAAACATTCCAACAATTTTAAATGACAACAAAGGAAGAACATTCTGTTTGTAACCCTTGGAAAATGTTTTTGGGATGTTATTAAGGCCTCAGTTCACAAAACATTTTTTCTACAACATTCCTGTAATGTGATATGTTAACAAAGGTAGAACATTTTGTCTGCAACATTCTGAGAATGTTTTGGTGACATTGTTCATTTAACAGATTATAGAATGTTCTTTAAAACATTCCCACAATGTTAGATGATAACAAAGGAAAAACATTCTCAAAACATCACCCTGTTTTCAGAGTTCGGCATGTCTTTAAGGCCTCCAATTACAGAAAGTTTTTTAATAAAACATTCCCACAATGTTACACAATATCAACGGAAGAGCATTGTCAAAGCAACATGCGGAAAATGTTTTCAGGATGTTATCAAAGCCTCAGATTTCAGCACATTTTTTATAAAACGTTCCCATGATGTTATGTGATAACAAAGGAAAAATATTCTCAAAGCAACACAAGGAAAATGCTTTGATATCTCAGATCACAGAAAGGAACATTCTAAAATGTTCCTGAAATATGATATATTAACGAAGGAAGGATGTTTTAAGTATAACATTCTTGGGATTTTGGGGGGATATTACTAAGGCAGATTACAGAATTTCTTTTATAAAATGTGTCTGTATTGTGATATGTTCAAAAAGGAATAACATTCTCATTGCAACACTCTGAGGATGTTTGGGGGACATTGTTATATAAATAATCCCCACAATATTTCATGATCACAAAGGAACAACATTCTCACTGCAACATTCAGAAAATCTTTCATGGATTTTATTCAGGCTTCAGATTACAGAATGTTTTTTTTTATAGAACATGTCTGTAATGTGATATGTTAACAAAGGGAGAACACTCTCAAAGCAATATTTGGAAAATGTTTTGGGGATGTTTTTAAGGCCTTAGATAACAGATGACAGAACTTTTTTTTTAATTTATAAAAATGTCATAAACCCATGCCAGCTCAAGGGAAGTTGGCTAAGTTACCTCAGAAAAGCCAATGCAAGCCAAGACACGACCAAACACACCACAATGACGTCGCTAATCCATCCAGACTCCCAGCCATCCCAAGGCTGATAAATTGGCTAGGTTGCTGTTTGCAAATGACTTTATCAGTTACAAAGCAACTAATGCCAGATCCATGCTGTCTGGCCACTGGCTGCTCGCTCATGTGCTGAGGTCATGAGCTCAGGTTGCTGTCTGCAGTTAACCTAATGGCCATCAGTGTCATTCTGATTATTGCACATAGGTCTAGTAGGCCTACCTTTAAATTGGTGAGAACATCCAAGTGTAATGAATGGTTGAATGGATTCTAACTTGTGACAATCACAAGCAATCACAATCAGTGAGTCAAGGATATTCAGGTAAAATCAAGCAAATCATTTTATAGCTCAATATCACAAATCACAAAATTACCTCAAGGGGCTTTACAATATATATTCTACAACACAGGCTACATGGGACGGATTTCCTACAGGGTGAGCAATGGAGGAAACCTCAGGAAGAGCAACAGAGTTGGATCCCTCTCCTGGGATTGAAAGACATTTAATATTGCATGTAAAATGCCAGTATGGACAATCTGGGTGACAAAATTAGAGATAAATTCATGACAATGTCAGATCAACTCAAGTGTTTACAGTATTTCTTACATTAATGTTGTAGCCAAAAAGTTAAGTTTAGGTTTAAAGTGCACATGTCTGTGGGCTTTGCCAGTTTTTGTTGATTTTTGTTTTTTGTGGTCCTAGCAGAGTGTCTAGCCTCTACGCACCCACCCGCCCGCCGGCGGGCGATTTCAGGTAACTGACTACACTGCGCAGTGACGTATCTCGCTTCAACTTTCATCATTACGGACATACTATACGTCGTTGGAAAGGGTAGAATCTCAGCAATTCATTCATCCAGTTGATTTTGCAGAAATCATGAGCACTAAACCATAAATCATTGATATTTACCAGCATGGTAAACGTGAGATACAAGAAACGCACGGCGACTCCCTACCTTTGACGCGGCCATAAAGCCGTAATATGTGTCCGATCCTCAATTATTTATATTCCAGTTGTCCGTAAGAATCCACTGATCAAAAGCATCAAAATGGTTTTTCACAAAATTATTCCAGCTTGTGAATATCGTCCTGTAAAGTCCATTTGTTTACCGTCTACCAACTTTGTTTGTCAAATAAAATCCAGACTTCGCCGGCTGTATCTTTATTTTCTCTAGTTCCTGTACGGTGTTGTTGGTTGTGCTTGTTTTCATCACTTTGCTGGCTACAAAATAAAAGTGTCCCCATCTTTCTCTGTTCAGTTTTCACCCCAGCACAGCCCGTGAAGTACATGGAGCGCTCCTTGTTTAAAGGGCCAATCGGCTTTGTCTACTGTTATTTGCCGCCTTAGTACAGGGATAGCGTTTTGGCTATCAACATGTCAATCACTCAGGCTTCTAGCCAATTATTTTACCTTTCCAACGATGGTAGGCGTGCCCAGGTCCGTTGTGTACGAGCCGAGGAATATCGCTGCGTCTGGCAGCTAGCGGGCTAACTTTGCGCAGCAGACGCACTCGCACCGGACATTTAAATTTTTTTGACGGCAGTTTTCACAGTTTACAATGGCGAAATCCACAAAAAACACTAAATATGTCCGAGAAGAAGACCTGGAATGGATCATGGCATCATCTGATGAAACTGTAGACAGTGAGTAGGACTCTGAGAGAGAGGAGATGTTTGCTAAGGGCCTCGAAGACATCTTAGATCGGTGAGTACCGTTATCATTGATGATGTTTGATTTATTTATTTAGCCATGAGTGAGATTTGAATGAAAGTTAGTGGGAAGGGGTTCTTATGCTTACAGTGAACAGTCCAGTATACATTAGCATTTCATAAATGACGCTAAATGTTTAGGGCCCCAGGGGCTAATTAGCCTAGCTAGCCTCAACTACTCAACAAAAGCTATGTAATCCTTGTAATTCTGTTCTATGATGTAATTCTCTTTGAGCCTCTAATTCCTTTTTATTTAGATTTTTTTATCAAGCTTGTAAACAAATAGAACTAGATCTTTTTCACTGACCAGACACTGGGAATATTCCCCCAGTTCAGTTATTCTGTTTATGTACAGTTACTTTTCCTGATGTTTTTGTGTAATATGTAATATCATATATCTGTGTTTATTTATTTCCTATGTAAATAGCACCCTATTAATTGCATTTATATATTTTTTCATTATATTTTTTCATTATTAACATTTGTGCATTGCATGGTGTTTTGTAGGTCACAGTCTGAAGACAGTGACGTGGATTGGGAGCCTGAAAGTGAGACAGTCAGACGCCCAACCCCCTCTCCTGCTGAAGGCGGTCATCAGAAGTGCCAACGATCCTCCTCTGCATCCACCAGTGCTACCTCCCCCGCTGCGTACATGCAGTATTAGTATATTGAAAGATAATAAAATCCTTGTTTGAAATTCACTTCAGTATGTCATTTTTGTATAATGCTTACTATTCTGTAGTGTCTTGTCGCATGACAATATCTCAATATGGCCACCTAGAAGTGTGTGGAAACTCCTCCGACCACCCATCAAATGAATGTGTGAAAAAATGATGTTTTGAATCATGGAGGAATGCTTTATAGTCACCAAAATGCTTCAGTAATGTTTCCAGTGTCACAGAAGTGAGAAAAGGCATTTGGCACAATTTGGCCATTTGGAGACGTTTTGGAGAGGTTTGTGGACGCCAGTGACACCACAAACTAAAAACTCCATAACTCCCATAAGGTTAGGCCTAGAAGTCTAAAAGGACATTTTTGTCTTAAGATGAAGTGAGAATGTTGTTATAGTGTTTTAATGTTTAAATATTTTAATGAAAAGGAGGTTATCACTAAACACGTGTGTCATGTTTTTGAGAACATTATCCTCAAACATTCTGGGAACTTGAAGAAAACTTTCCGCTGAGAATGTTTTCAAGAACATTAGGGCACAACGTTCAAGCAATGTTGTCACTGAACATTTTAAGATGGTTATCACAAAACATTTTTAGAATGTTTTTAGTAAACATTATCCTCTTAACATTTAGGGATATTTAGAATGAGATGTTTGGGGTGGCTGGAGCTCAACAGGTCGAGCAGGTTGTCTGGTGATTGGAAGGTCACTAGTGTGAATCCCAGGTTGAGCTGTGTATGGAAGTGGCCTTGAGGAAAATAGTGACCCCAAATTGCCTCTGACGTGTAGGTGGCACCGTGCATGGCAGCCTCTGCCATCTGTGTGTGAATGGGTGAATGTGGCAAGTACTGGGAAAAGTGCTATATAAATGCAAGTTGTTGTTTTGATAATGTCCTGTTGGAACATTAAGGCGTAACATTCAAGCAATGTTGTCACTGAACATTTTAAAATATTTTTGGAATGTTTTTAGAGAATGTTATCCTCGAACATTCTGGGAACTTAATGAAATGAAAACACACACGTACACATTTACTCAAGTACTGAAGCAGTAATGAGGTACTTGACTGAGTAATCACACACACACACACACACACACACACACACACACACACACACACACACACACACACACACACACACTGAGCTTCTTCTTCTTCTTCTCCTCCAGGTGGCGGCAGGGCGAGAAAGGAGGAAGAGCAGCGATGATGAAGAAGAAGGGAGAGCTGGTAGAGGGGTCCGCCACACAAAGAGCTGTCCAGAGGTTTGGTAATGAGTTGAAGGAGCGGTGATGCGAGACAGACAGACAGACAGACAGACAGGTCTGACATGATGATACCCGCTCTGTACAGCAGGCGGCGCTACACACCTGAAGGCTGAAGAAGAAGAAGAAGAAGAAGAAGAAGAAGAAGACAGCAGACGTGTGGTCAGGTCAGTTTCCGCTTAACTCTTTGATATTGAACCTGTTTGAATGATTTTAATTAATGAACATGTTAAGACATGTCGGCGTCATCAGAGACATGACGCAGAAGCAGCTCCGTTAGCTTTCTCTGTTAGCATTGTTAGCTTTCTCTGCCGGCGCTGTTAGCTCACTGCTAGCATGTTAGCCCGTTATTTATGTTCTGTTTACGGATTTATTTATCACTAATACGTCTATTCTTGCAAACGGGTGTCGGCTTCTTCCAAACAGACACAAACATCTGAGGTTACTGTAAGTAAGTTAACTTAACAAAACCATGGAAGCCTGCTCTGCTGGAAAAACCAGCACAGACCAGCACCAAAATACAACATAAGCTGGTCATGAAAGACCAGCTTATGTTGTATTCTGGTTTTTCCAGCAGCGTGATTTCTCCTCATCAGCACAGAGATGGAGGGCAAACGAGATTTATGTTCTAATGTTTTAATAATTTACAGAACAAGTTTGGAAACAAAAACATTTTGCGGAGTGTGTGTAATGTTTTTGTGGCAATCTGATTACAGTTTGATGTTGTGGGCGTGGTCTCCTGTTTGCAGTGCTCTGTGATGTCATGGTGATGTCATCGGTAAGCCAGCGGTACCGTGACATCAGTCCTGTGACACTGCAGGTGGTGGGCGGGGCTGTGAGCTCCAGTCTGTACTGTGGAGAGGTTGAGGGGCTGTCGGGGGGGCTCGTGGAGGCCTTCCTGGTGGAGTTTTATCGCTGTAAACTCTGTCAATTCACCTGTGGCCTGAAGTCCTCCATCAGCAGCCACCTGCTGTACAGGCACCGCCCCCCCACCCTTGCATACCTGGATGGGGCCAACCGAGCAGTCAGGCCTGAGGACCGAGAGGAGTCAGGGCTCCAGAGGGGGGCGTCAGCCTACCAGCTGGACCTGAACACGGAGTCAAAGCAGAGCGACGAGGATGAAGACTTCCTGCTCTACAACATGCTGGACAACATGAGCCCGCCCACATGTCACATCAGCAGTGAGGGGGGGCTGCAGGTTGCGCACACCTGTGAGGTGACACACCTGACACGCACATACTCACTCACACACACACACACACAAACAGATTCTTATTTTAAATCAGAAGCAATCTCCGTTCCAACACCTGAAACGCATCACATGACTATTGTTGAAATAATCATTCAAGTCTTGTTGAGAAGTTTGCTGTGGTGATGTCTTTATTCAGAGAATACCAGTAAAACCGACAGACACAGGGCGGATGTGAGTGCATGAGTGGACCCTCTGAATATATCCTTAGAGATCAGATCTCAGACTTGGAGGTCAGTCAGGATGGATGATGTCCTCCATCCTGCTGCCAATGCACACATCAGCGCTGATAAATCAGGAGGAGTGAGACCTCTTGTGGTCTGAATGTGAACAGAGAGCTGCTGCTCTGCACTGATGTTCACTTGTTGAATACCTGTAGATGAAGTTATTCATGGTCATCCTGGAGGTGTTTCTGTGTGGGCAGGTGAGCACTCTGTTTGAGGAGGAGGAGTCCTCCATCTTCCCTCTGAAGGAGGCATCAGTGGATCTGTCCTGTCCCATCAACACCCCCACCACCCAGGAGGAGATGGCACAGTCTGCTCACCTCATGTCTCTGGGACTGTGTCGCATCTCAGCCCACAAACCTCCTCCTTCTCTTCCTGCTCCTGCTCCTCCTCATCATTCCAACACCTCCCCACGCATCCTCCCTCCTCCTGATGACTCCCCCGTCCTGTCTCAGTCCAGCAGCCTGCCGCAGAGCAATACATCCCGGCAGCTGATGACTTCCCCCTCTAGGCTGCTGTGCCTCCTGTGTCCCCTGACGCTCCCGACCAGGCGGCTGCTGGATGTTCACGTCCGGTCCCACCGGGGGTCTGGTGGGTTCAGCTGTGTCTGCTGCAGCTGGACAGCCGACAGCTGGGAGGAGCTGGAGCCTCACTGGAGGAGCCACAGCAGGAAGAGGAGAAGGAGGAGTAGGAGAGAGGAGCAGGAACAGGAGGAGGAGGAGAAGAAGAAGAAGAAGAAGAAGAAGAAGAAGAAGGCAGCCTCGAGGTTGTTCGGCTGTCGTAGCGTTCAACAACAAACTCACAGCGCCTGTGATCAGCGTTGCCACGGCACCCTCTCAGGTCAGATTACCTCCAGCTGACTTTTATAACAATGAAGAAAGAACATAATAATCTCAGTGATGATGATTCCTGCAGACAGGTGGAGGCACCGGCTGATTGGACGAGCAGGAAGGAAGGACGCAGCCTGCACAGACAGGTAGATGACTGAATGTCCTAACAAGACGTTTACTTCAGAAACTTTCTACGTGTGTAGAGTGGGGTTACGGAGTAACACGTTACTGTAATCGCATTACTTTTTCAGTGACGAGTAGTGTCAGGCATTACTGTTCTGAATGTAGAAATTACAGTAAAACATTACAGTTCGCCAACCTTGGTGCTTACGTTACATCGCTAGGATAATCAATTTAAACAACCCTACCTGGGGGGGGGGGCGGTACAGTAATGGAACAGTAGACGTTCTTATACAGAGCACCAAGTGTAGTGGGAGACTACCTTCCTTATCTGTCCAATTATTCAGACCCTGTGACTCCGCTCAAAAGTCCAAATCAGAGACAAGACAGCTCAGAGACTAAGTCCAAATCAGAGGCGAGGCAGCAAGTCTTCAGTCCAAAAAGGTGTTTATTCCAAGAGAAAAATCTCCCCCGATCACCCTCTTTTATACTTGGGATCAAGGTCACCAACGCCCTCCTGGACCACCCCCCTTTGTCATGATCACGCGAAAGTGTCATCTTACTATTCTCATTTTTGTCTGTCTTCCTTAAGGCCTACAAAGTGTCTCACCCAGGCCCCTATCTGTGGCCTTGGGTGAGCTGTGGCTACACCTGCTGCTTCCCCACTCCAGCCTTCTTATTATAAAGGGAGCATCAAACCTTGGTCTTACATCAGGCTCAAATTCCCTGTTAACACAGAACTGCAAGGTGTATTCTCAAATCAATTTATATGCATGATCATGACCCTGTTTATATTTGCCACTACACAAGCTGCCAATGTGCCCGTTCTTTTGGCGGCTCAGTCCACGGTTTTAGACAGAGGGCGGCAAATTGGGGGTCTGTTTTGCTGTCTTGGAGGGTACACTTATTTTCGCCTCGCCTGCCATCTAAAAACGAGATGTGTGAGAGGGGCGGAGCTGTGCTGTGCAACCCACAGCCAGGGAGTTTTAAAACCAAGAAACAGCTGATCACAGCAGTCCGTCCAGCATTTCATCTGGACATTAACAAGAGCAACTGGACAGCCGCAGAGATCCAGGAGATGCAGCATCTGCTTGGTCTCTGTAGCTGCTTGGTTGTGTTAGCTTGTTGTTGTGTCGGCAAGCTAAGGACGGTCGCTACTTTCAAATTAAAAGCCCCCAGCTAACAACCCAGTTCTAAACTCCAGTGGGGTGCAATGTAAAGCTCTTATTTTGAAGACAAATTCATTGTCACTGTTCACAGCCCAACTTCGAGCTTCACGTCATGTCACATGTTTACGCCTACCTCAGCCGCGGCTTTTGGAAAAGGAGGAATATTGCACCTCTGTTTTAGAAAGACAGGCCAGCACATTGCCGCCCTTACCTTGGAGCAAATGTGCCACCTTTTCTATCTAAAAAGGGAACCGATTGGTTGGGGTTTGGCACGAGGTATCTTTCACCATCACCGATTGGTTAGTCACCATCCACAAGGGGAGATGGGATAACAATGGCAGCGTCAACAACATGAGCAGAACATGCTGCTGCATGCCACTTGCCTGAAGACCCCCCGCTGCGTAAAGCCACTTTTGACGGTTGGAGATACAAACATTACTTTGAATTTGTTGAACGTAAGAAAATAACTTGACTGTAAGGTGCAAGGCACTTTGCCCGTGTTGGAAACTTCTCTCCACCGCTGCTAACACTACCTCAGAGTTAACGAAGCACCTACAGAGACAGCACGCACACACAAAGCTTGTTGCTAAGGAACCGTGGAGCGACATGAATGAGACGCCAAGCAAGCATGAGCGAGAATGTAATGAGTAATGTAACTAATTACTTTCTTCAGGGAGTAATCGTGTAATGTAAGGCATTACTATTTTTGAGAGTAATGTGTAATATATTATTTTTTTGAGTAACGAGCCCCAACACTGCGTGTGCACCTGTGTGCCTGTGTTTGTGTGCCTGTGTGTTTGTGTGTGTGCAGCAGGTGTGAAGTTAGTTCACTGAAGAGCGTCACAGAGATGCAGAAAAAAACAAGACAACAGAAAACAGAAGAAGAAGAGAAGGAGGGCTTCTGCTGCTCTCTGTGTCACAGGTAACTTCACTGCCCACAATCCTTCACTGCAGAGGTGACAGAGGGCTTCAGGACAAACTGAACATGACAGGACGGTGATTGGCTCCTGTACTGTAATGTTTGTCTTTACAGGAAGTTCTCCACCAAACTGACACTGAAGCGCCACCTGGGTGTCCACGGAGGAGAGAAACCGTTCACCTGTCCACACTGTTCCTACAGCAGCAGACTGAAGGCCTCACTGCTGCAACACCTGAGGACACACACAGGTAACGCACACACCTGAGAACACACACCGCTGAGAAACCACACAGGTCATGAACTCTCTCCACTGCAGCTGACTGTATGTTGTGTGTGTGTCCAGGTGAGAAGCCGTACAGGTGTGATCAGTGTTCGTATGCTTCTATAGACCGCAGCTCTCTGCTCAGACACGGCAGAACTCACAGTCAGGAGAAACCATACAGGTGTCAACACTGTGACTACTGCAGGTAACACACACAGACACCTGTCTCTGCTCTGATTGGCTCATGGTTTGTCGGTCTCTTTGGTTTAACTTCCTGTATTTCTTTCTGTCTAAGTATCCAGAAGAAGAGTTTGGACCTTCACGCTCGCCGTCATCACACTGGTGAGGCCTTTCCATGCCAACAGTGCAAGTATTCGAGTCCAGATCGTCAGCTTCTGCTGAGACACATCCGCAGACACCACGCCTCCTCCCAGCATGCCACGCTGTGACCTCACAGTTGATCAGACACCCTATTTGGACTGTTAGTTGGCGGGTCCACTTTGTCCCGTTTGATGATGTCACAGACTGTTTGTTATTGATATCTGGTGGTTGGATTTTTGTTATTAAAGTAAAAAAAAAAAAAAGAAACTAAATGAGTTTTGTGTTTTTTAGTCAAGTCAGAATGTTTCACAACCCTAAAAGTCGCTGAATAAGCCTTTCAAAACCCAGAATAGATGCTGAGACCTGATCATAAAGAACCCTGAATTAACCCTTAAAAAACCCTTTAAAACCCAGAATCTGGGGACACACAGAGTCCTCGGGGACACAGAGTTCTTGGGGACACAGAGACCTGGGACACAGAGTCTGGTCTTTATTTGTGTGCCTTGTTTAATAGTTATGAAATGCCCCTTCATGTCTATGGGCCAATGAGTTAACAGTTTAGTTTGAGCACCTGTCTGTCCTCCTGCAGTATTTGTTTCTCTGTCCACCTGTCTGTCTTCCTGTCTCTCTCTCCACCAGAGTTGGTCCTGCCGTCAGTCTGCAGCTCTGTCATAGGTTTGTCTCTCATCTTCTTTGTGGTTCTTGGGAATGATGGGCAGAGTGGTGAAGAGGCGGGGCTTCAGATGCAGGTCGACCCCGCCCCCTCAGGAGACAGACATCCTGGACTGACTGACCGCAGAGGATCGGGTGAGACAGGCTAATGGGAGCTTTTAATCCCATCACCTGACTTCCGATTGATCAACCGATTGAATGATCGCTGGAAAACTCTTCAGGCTGATGGACTCCTGAATAGTTGTTGGAAAAAGAAGCTTTCTGTGAGAACGAGGTCGCTAAGAAATCGATATCCTCCGCTCCACATCTCAGGGGCTGACCAGAGCCTGGGGACAGCGAATGTAGTCCACTTGTATACGCTCTGGGTCTGATTTACATGTTGTGTGTTTTTGTGTCATCTTATTACAAAGATGAGAAAATCTACTGTTGCTGCTCAGCCTGTTTGTAGATTTAGATGTTGATGCAATAATCACAACTGATCTCTACTCACCGAATCTTTAAATATCCAGTAATTTCCTTGAAGTTGTCTGGAAACAGCCACTTGGTTCTGGTTCTCAAACAGAACAATAATGATGTTGGGACTGAAAACTGTCCAACAGAATATTAATTTATTAATGGAAACTATTTTATTATCAATGAATCTTACTCTTGCTGGAGAACAAATTAAGAAGTCTCGAGGTTCAACAAGTTAGAATTTCAGAACACGATTTTGATCACTTTTTTCTAGGGCACAAACTGTGACATGTTGGATTTAAAAGCTCATTAACGTCAGCATGTAACTCATTGTCTACAATAAACTGCAACAATCAGGTCACATCTGCTCCAAATGGTAATTTATTCTACACAGAGTGCACAGAAATGATTGATCAGTGTGAAGTTGACTCGTCGATAGTCCTCTGTCACCCATTGATCATGCTCATTTAAAGAGCTGCAGCAGCACAGGCATCGCAAAACATGCCTGCCAGAACTCAAACACCCCGCAGAAACCAGCCAACATCCAGACATCAGTCAGCTGACATCCAGGCCAACATCTAGCCTCAGTCAGCCGACATCCAGGCCAACATCCAGCCATCCGTCAGCCAACATCCAGGCCAACATCCAGCCATCAGTCAGCTGACATCCAGATCAACATCCAGCAATCAGTGAGCCGACATCCAGCCATCATTGAGCCAACATCCAGCCATCAGTGATCCAACATCCAACCATCAGCCAGCCAACATCCAGCCGTCTGTCAGCCAATATCCAGGCCAACATCCAGCTGACAGCCAGCCGACATCCAGCCATCAGCCAGCCAACATCCAGCCATCAGTCAGCCAACATCCAGGACAACATCCCGCCATCAGTCAGCTGACATCCAGCCGTTAATCAGCCAACATCCAGCCATCGGGCAGCCGTCAGCCAGTCGACAACCAGCATCAGCAAGCCGGCATCCAGTCAACAGACAGCCGACATCCAGCCGTCAGCCAGCCGACATCCAGTCAACAGACAGCCGACATCCAGCCGTCAGCCAGCCAACATCCAGCCATCAGTCAGCCGACATCCAGGCCAACATCCAGCTGTCAGTCAGCCGACATCCAGCCATTAGCCAGCTGACAACCAGCCATCAGCCAGCCAACATCCAGCCATCAATCAGCCGATATCCAGCCATCAGTCAGCCAACAGCCAGCCAACATCTAGCAATCAGTCAGCCGACATCCAGCAATCAGTCAGCCGGGTCTTTCCCAAAATCCATTGACTAACAATGAATCAGCAGCAGCAGGGCAGGAAGTCATCTCTCTGCTCTCTGGGGGAGAACTGTTCCTCCTTCCAAACTGACTACCATCATCACAGCAGGACTTACAAGCTTCACCCCATGCCTGGCCACACCCCCACACACTTAACTCATCTGCAGCCCCATCTTTTCCCCACTGTCGACGTCCCTGACCATGCTCACTACATCATCGGCTCAGTCATCCTGTTGGTGGGGATGATAGGCATGCTGGGAAACGCTCTGGTCATCTATGTCTTCTGTCGCAGTCGAACGCTGCAGTCCCCCAGCAACCTTCTAGTGGTGAACCTGGCGGTGGCAGACTTCCTCATGTCTCTGACACAGTCTCCAGTCTTCTTCGTGGCAAGCCTGCACCGCCGCTGGGTGTTTGGGGAGCTCGCCTGTGAGCTGTATGCATTCTGTGGTGCTCTGTTTGGCATCACCTCCATGATGACACTAACGGCCATTGCAGTGGATCGCTGTCTCGCCATTACACGGCCACTGGCCCTGCTGGGCGGGGTGAGTCGTGGCCGGGTCTTGGCAGTTTTGACTGGGTTGTGGTTGTACTCTCTCGGCTGGAGTCTGCCACCATTCTTTGGGTGGAGTGCCTACGTCCCCGAAGGCCTGCAGACGTCCTGTAGCTGGGACTACATGAGCTTCACTGCCACGGTGCGTGCCTACACCATCTTGCTATTTGCCTTTGTCTTCTTCATCCCACTCGGTTTGATCGCCGGCTGCTACTTTGCCATTTTCCGGGCAGTACGGCGGGCAGGGTGGGAGATGGAGCAACTTAACAGTGGTGAAACCAACAAGGCGTACGAGCGTCTGCGTGGCGAGTGGCGTTTGGCTAAAGTGGCTCTGGGAGTGATCCTGCTGTTCATCATCTCCTGGTCACCATACTCTGCAGTTGCATTGACTGCCACAGCTGGCTACGCCCACCTTCTGACACCCTACATGAACTCAGTTCCCGCTGTCATTGCCAAGGCCTCTGCCATTCACAACCCCATCATCTACGCCATCACACACCCAAAGTACCGTGCTGCCATCGGCAGGTACATCCCCCTGCTGCGCCCTTTGCTGCGGCTGCAGGACAAGGACCTCCGTTCGTCTCTCAGCTCCAGTGGCGCTTTGTCTCGTCGAGCCACGCTCACCAGTCAGAGCTCGCCAGGAAACCGGCTCAGTGCAGGTGTCCGGACTGATGGCGGCTGGAGGAAGAGCCGGCTTTCATCAGTGTCAGACAGCGAGTCATGCTGGACGGAAAGCGAAGCTGATGGATCTGGTGTCAGCCAACAGGTGTCCTCTGATGTCACCGCTGACATCATCAGCAACACTGCACCAACAGTTGACTCTGACTCACCTGATGGAGGCACTGCAGCTGAGGGTAAACCTCTGCTTCCTCTCTGACACCTGCTGTACATGTGGCCCCACCCCCTTCACATGCCGTGATGACACAATTTAAAAAAGGACAAAACTGAAGAAGAAGAAATGGTTTATGACTGAAGGTATTGATTGGAAGTAGAGAAACATACTGGGGGCAGAGCTGGACTTTTTTGGCCATAGCTGAGCTGATGCAATTTTTTTTCTTTGATTGATCAATACATGTATTTATTGGTGCTCAGACCTCGTTGTTTCTGTCACTGCTGCTCAAACATTTGTTAATCTCCTGTTGTACCTCCTCCTCTCATTCTGTCCTTCCCCTCCATGCTCTGCACATCCTTTTTCTGCTTCCTCTTTGCCTTTCCTTTCTTTCCTTCCCTGCCTTTTTGTTTCCCTCCTTCTGCCACCCTTTTCATACATCATTTTTTTTGTCTCCTTCTCTACCTCCTCCTTCCCTTCCCTTCCCTTCCACATTCCTATTTCCCTTCCCTCAGTGCCTAGTTCCCTTCATCACAGCTTCTTCTCTGAACATGAAAACATTAAGATAATTTCCTGTTTGTGTGAAACATGATTATTTATTCATCAGTGACTCAATACTGTCTGTATTGTTATTGTCAATAAAGCTTCAGTAGATTGAAAGGAGCCTGTTAATCTGACAGATTAGGGTAGGTTCATTCTGTTAGCAGTTAGCAGATTAGCTGAGTTGATAATCCGTCTGTGCTGCAGCTTCTCCTCCATCAGTCGACATGTCTCTCAGGAGGAACTCGCTCTCAGGTACGTCCTCCACCAAACTCCATTCATTTATTCACTCATTCTCCACCCTGCATACACACAGCACAAAACACACATACACACACACACACTGAAGAGTTTAACAAACCGACTTCATTAGAGACATATTTCTAGAAATGTGTCAGAAACATCTGAAGTAAAACCTCCACAGGTTATTGATAAAACTTCTGCTGATCAGAAAATTCTTGGGAATCTTTCCATCTGAAACACTGTGCGTATGTGTGTGTTTGTGCTGAGTGTGTGTCCTGCTGGATTAAGATGTCCATGTGTCTGAACAGTTTTAACCTGGCAGTAAAGGGAGCAGTTTCCTGACCTTAGATCAATCAACCAATCATAGCTCTGTTTTATTACTAAGTTAAAGTGAAAATGATCAGAGTGAGACCTCTGTCAGCTAATCACAGATGGCAGCCTGGTGAGTCGTCTCTGACCATCATTTTTGTTTGGGTCACATGGTGAATACCCTGCTGTACTGTTGTCATAGCAACTGCAGTTTGTCAGAGTCTCAGTGGCTTGCTCACATGATTCTCATCAGCAAGGCTGATGAGAATCAGACACAGTCGATAGCTCCAGGACCTGATTTTCATATGAGGATCAATATTGTGTCTGAACACTCACTGATCACATAACTGATCAAACATGGATCAATACTGGGTTGCTGCAGTTCTGTTTGTCACCAAGCAGTTGTGTTGCAAACACACAGGGACTCACATGCGTGCTCACATGAACAAACCAGAGAAGATCAGATGACATCAGCAGGCAGGAAGTGACATCATAGCAGGTGTCATGTATGGAAACCCCAAGCCTTCATGTAGAGCTCCAGGCTCTGAGCCAGTTATCCTAGTGGTCAAAATGTGAAACATCATCATCCCATGATGCACTGCGGCACAAAAACACTCATTCCCATGAGATAACATCGTGACGGCAGCGCCTGTAAAACGCTGGATCCATTTTTCTGAGCATGTCCAGCAGCTGCTGGTCCACGATGGACTCTTCAGCTGTTAATGGCTTGTGTGTTTGTTCCAGGGCTCCTGCTCCTCCTAGTGTGTGTGTCTGCCTTTGTGGAGGAGCTTGATGATTCGTGAGTACAAATGGCTGTTTTTGATTGATTGATTGTTTTTTGGTTTTTTTTGGCATTTTACTGTAAAGTGATCAGTTTTCCAACCATTTTAAAGATTCTGTTTTCAGTGAAACCAATAATCACTCTGATTGTGTTAAACAGGTTCCTGGAAACGAGAGGAGCTGATGACATCTGGCTCATAAAGGTTTGTTTATTTATAATATATTTTTCTAAACAGGATGTTTATTGATCCAATGATCATGTATCAGAATTACTGATCAGTTTGACTGAAGTCTTATGTAACAGCAGCAGTTTGAAACATCCTGACTGACCATGAACACCTCTTATCACGTCAAGTGGACATGTGAACACTGCTTGATTAGATATCTTCTCTGCTTTTTGTTTGTCTGCTGTTTGTTTGTTTGTGTGTGTTTATTTGTGTTTGTTTGTCTGCTATTTGTGTGTTTGTCTGTTGTTTGTTTGTTTGTGTGTTTATTTGTGTGTTTGTTTGTCTGCTATGTGTGTGTTTGTCTGCTGTTTGTTTGTTTGTGTGTGTTTATTTGTGTGTTTGTCTGCTGTTTGTTTGCTTCTCTCTGAGTGTGCAGTTTTACGCCCCCTGGTGTTCCTTCTGTAAGCAGCTGGATCCGGTTTGGCATCAGATTGGATCAGAGCTCAGAAGTGTCGGCTCACCTGTCAACGTTGGCAAATCAGACGCTACCGTCAGCATTGGTCAGTTACAATATCAAAATAAAACTACCAGAATTAAACTATCAAAATAAAATTGATAACATAGTATTAAGTATTAATATCTATGAAACTGTCAAAATAAAACCAAATTGGCTGTCCTTTTTGTGGCTAGGTCCACAGATTTAGACAGAGGGTGGTATATTGGGGGTCTGTTTTGGTCCACCAATTTGCTGCCTCGGATGGTACACTCTGCATGAGGTGGGAGGAGGTGTCGATGACCTGCCCTGTTGTGAGACCCACAGCTGGGGAATTTTAAAACCAGGAAACAGCTGATCACAGCAGTCAGTCCATCACTTCATCTTCAGATGTCAAGATGAGCAACTGGACAGCCGCTGAGATCCAGGAGATGGTAGCATCTCCTCGGTCACTGTAGCTGTTTTGTTGTGTCCGCTTGTTGTTGTAGCGGCAAGCTACTAATAGTCGCTACTTTCAAATTAAAGGCCCCTGCTAAGAACCCAGTTCTAAACTCTAATGGGGTGCAATGTAAAGCTCTTATTTTGAAGACAAATTCATTGTCACTGTTCACACCCAACTTTGCACGTCACGTCACATGTTTACAGCTACCCCAGTGGCGGCTTTTTGGAAAAGAAGTAATATTACACCTCCATTTTAGAAAGACAGGGCGGCACATTGCTGCAAATGTGCTGCCTTGTGTATCTAAAAGGGACTCATGACACTTAATAAACATGAATATGATGGAATATATGTTACACACTCATGCTGATGCTGTGTTTCTTACTGCAGGTTTGGCCAAAGAGTTCCAGGTCAGAGGTTATCCTGCCATCCTCATGTGAGTCCTCACTCTGATAAACCCTCAGGGATTTTTCTATGCAGACTCATTGTGAAATCTTGATCTTAACCCTACTTCAGCTTGTACATCACTGTGTCTGATTTATCTCTTCATTCCATTCTGTAACTGTTTCTCATTTTTATAACTTCATCATTACTTCATTGTAACTTCATCGTAATCATGGCAAATCATTACACATTCGATTATTAATACAACTAGTGCATTGTCCATATGAAGCATGTATTCCTATAGAAAAGTGGGAGGTTAAGTAGTTTTGGCCAAATAAGGTTGTGTTTGAAGGTGTCAGGACGTTTTTGACTACTTTTGATTAACCCATTATATTTCACCTTAAAAACTATTAACATTGCCTTGTTTGGTGTCATTATTTTCAGCACAACCTCACATGTGTGACTGTACAGATATTTTTTTATTTTGACATACTGTATTAACACTATGAACCTAAAATCACAAAATAACATAAAATCAGAGGAGGAAAGTTACATTTTTTACTGCGAAAACCACAAATATGTTTAATGAACCAATTGCATTAGTTATAATGCAAATATTAATTGTTGTTTGCTTTGTGCATACGGGTTGAAATGTACAAAGTTATACGTAACTATTTACATTTAAATGCAGGCGATGCTTCAGGCTCAGGGCTCCTCAGCTATTTCCTGCCAGCTCCACATTCAGCAGTCTCCTCCTTGTTTTGACTCACAACACAAAAAAAACACTACACTACACACTAAACACACTACACTAAACACTATATAACACATTAACCATACACTCCAAACACGCTATATGTCACAAATCTCTCAACTCTCAAAACTCGCCATCTCTGTAGCTGTCTGTACCACTGCTGGCGTCCCTCACACAACTTCCAGTTCCTCAACAACCAAACTTGCTGCTTGCGGATACTTTCGTGACAAAAGCCCATTTTTACCGTTTCTTCCTGCACCAGACACAAAGCAAACGTGACGGCAATGTTCACGAAAAAGCGTCATTAAGTCCAATTTTGGATGTGCCAGTGCTTCCGTCGACTCAGGAGCTGGGCCGTGTTAGCGGCTAGCAGCTAGCTACACACGAACATCCACAGATTCTGATTCCACTTTGTTGTCCTCGCATATCCGGATCTCCTCAGACCCGAACAGACTCGGTCCAGTTTCATTAATCCATGGCAGTCAGTTTAGATGCACAGAACAGGACCGAACCGCCAGCAAAATCCCGGTCCAACTTGCGCAGCTGCAGGTATAAATCCGCTTGTTTCTTTAGGTATGTTGTAGAAGTGAGCTCTGCAGTGATTGGCTCTGGTGTGCACGTGGCTATGGTGGCTACGGTTAACAATGCTAGTGGAATTGGTAAAGCATTTATGAAATAATTTATTAACTTATCACTGTAGTCCAAGTGAATGCGACATCGCACACCCTTGAACCATGCAGCAGCCATGTTGAAACTCTCAGATCAGTCTGATCCTGATCTGCAGAGATATTTGAGGAACACACAAACAGACAGACAGACTGATTCCTTGCTTTTATAGAGAGATACGCTAATAACAGAGCTCTTACATATTACTGAATGACTTGTTAGAACTGGTTTTAATGTCCTTTTACTTGCTGATGGTACCAGGCCAGTGTGTAGAGCTTTCAACTCTTCTGATAAAGTACATCAACCAATCAGATATGTCTGTGACCTGTCTGTCACTGTGTGTTTGAGTGAAAACAGGTTTTTGTATCTGTACGTCTATTTTCAGGCTGAAGAAAGATGTGAAATACAATTATTCAGGACCAAGAACCAGAGAGGGGATCCTGGAATTTGCTAATCGAGTTGGAGGGTGAGATAAGTTCACACTCCTGTGTGGTTTGTTCTGCTGATGGTTTCGGCTGAGTCAGATTGTGTTTGTTATTTATGGTTCAGTCATGACATGTGAACATGTAATGTGACATCAACGTGTGTCCTCATCGTGTCATTCAGGCCGTTGGTTCGATCTCTGAGCAGTCTGCAGCTCTTCCAACACGCAATGGATCGCCATGATGTCATGTTTGTTTATGTAGGAGCCACATCACCACTGAAGGTATACACACATACACACACACATACACACACACACAGCTGGCCTCTGACCTTTGATGTGTTTATAGGGAAACTACACGTCAGCAGCAGAAGAGCTGATTATTCACACCTACTTCTTCTCTGCATCCAGAGACGTCCTGCCCAAGGTTTAAACATAGTAACTCTGATTAGATCACAGTAGATGACAGTAGATTACAATATCTCACAGTAGATCACAGTAAATTTCAATACATCACAGTGGATTACAATAACCCACAGTAGATCACAGTAGATTCCAATACATCACAGTAGAATACAGTAGATTCCAATACATCACAGTAGAATACAGTAGATTCCAATACATCATAATAGATTACAATACATCTCAGTAGATCAAAATAGATTACAATATATCACAGTAGATTATAGTACATCATAGTAGATCAAAGTAAATTACCTGAGTGTACCTGTGCAGACCTGTTCTGTACTCAGAGTTTGTTGTGTGCGCAGATGGTCTCTCTGCCCTCTCTGCCAGCTGTGGTGGTTTTTAAAGATGGATCCTACTTCACCTTCAATGGTAAGACAGGTAGAACTGTTGTTACCATGACAACAGACTGCCTGAAAACACTAAAGTTATCGAAATGTTCTTACTTTAGGTGTTAACTGGTTCAAATGTCTTAAATGCTGAAATGCTGAACGCAGACGAAATGTTAGTTTAACACGAGCAGGTGAGAAGTCAGCCGAGCAGGTGAGAAGTCAGCTGAAGGGGAATCGAGTGATTTAGAAAGCGAGCTACAGAAATGTGAAAGAAGTGAAAGCAGTTGCAGTTTCCAGTCAAAGACTGAATGATAAGAAGCAACCTGAACACCAGCTGATCTGTGAACAGCTGAGATCTGAGTTCAGACTGAAGCGGCAGAGAGAGAAGTGAAGTGTGTGCTGTCAGTACTTAAACCATGTGAACAGCAGTGGTCGGTTATTTGAAGTTAGTGGAAGCTGAAGGACTCTAGTTACCTGATTCATTACTAGATCACTAAACAGCAAAATGATGTTTAACCAATTAAAGGAATCCGTTTGTGTGAATTACACTGTGAGCGTTCAGCTGATCTGGCTCTTTGTGTTTCAGAGGAACGTGACGGCGATCTGAAGTCGTGGATCAACAGAGAACGTTTCCTGAACTACATGAAGATTGACAGCTACACTCTGTATGCTATGGGAGAAACAGGTAACATGAACTCACCTGTGCACCCTCTGATATGACAGCCACAGGTAGACAGGGCAGGGAGACCAGCAAGTGTAAGAAACTCATTTTTCTCCTGAACTAGACTTTTATTATGAAAACCTCTTGTCCGTGTGGATTTTCCATTTTGTTTCTTCTGTCTAGAAACACAGAGTGTCCTTGAAAGCATCGCCAGCCTCCATGTTACAGAAACAGGTTCCCTCTGAGGCTCAACGTGTGAGAATATGTCACAGTCAGCGCCACCATGTGGACAGTTACACTGCTCTTATTCTGTTAATGTTCAGGAGGTTACTCTGACAGCCTGGAGGGGGTGCTGCAGTCCAAACACAGCTTTAGCTTTAGGTGACTTGGTAGAAAACAGGTTGTGATTATGAGAAATAGTTTCTAACCATCAGTCAGTCAACTGGTTCCCAACCTGGTGGTCCCGGTCCCATCAGGGGTCACCAGAGCTTCACAGTGTGGCTCATCATTTTGAAGAAAAGTGATCTTTGGTTATTTCTTAAGTTTTTATTATTAGAGCTTCACTCTGTGCTTGTCAGCCTAGGCCTGCATGACAAGAGTCACACTTAGAGGAACTGCAGGTGAGGAGGCTGCTGATTGGTTCATGTTAAGTAACTCCACCTCCTCCTGCAGGTAAACTGGTGCTGTTGGCCCTGGTGGAGGCAAACAGTCTGTGTAAGGAAAGTCTGAGGTAAGAAGTCATCAATCAGTCAACAGTTCAATAAACACTGTGACACATCTGTGATGCATTTCCTGTTTCCTGTTCAGGTACAAAAGTCTTGTGGAGAAAGTTTCTGCTGAGAACAGAGAGACCTACAGCAGGTGAGTCCATAGGTCCACCAGCTTTATTCTGAAAGGACAACAACATCCTGAAACTGTGTGTCTCATTGACTGTTTGTGCCTGTCTGTCTCTCTCTCTGCCTGTCTGTCTGAACAGGCACTTCCACTTTGGTTTCATGGAGGGAGGGGACTACATCAATGGACTGGTGATGGGGTGAGTTTATTACCTGTAGAAACAGTGGGTGGAGCCACCATGACATCACCCACAGGTGTCTGAGGACTCAGACTGAAGTGTGAAGGATGGTACAGGCTGCCTCCATCTTGGTAGCAGCGGACTCTACCTAACAAAACTCTCTACAAAGACACCACGTGGTGAAGAACACTAATGAATTATCTGAGGGGACGCAGCAGACGGCTCACAGCGACCTGTCACTCAGAGAGGCCACACCCTCTGATTAGGTTAGGGTTAACCCATATAAAAGTTGTAATGAAGGGATATGTGAGCTACAGAAACCAGCTGTGAACATGTTTGTTTCTACTGGAAACACATTTAATATGGACTGACTGACTGGTGGAGCCTCTGGTGGCCGTTACAGGAACTGCAGGTTTGCAGTCCTTATTGTCTCTGTCGTTAATGGTTCTTCTGGCCCAGGAGTGCCCACACTTTGTTAGCTTAAAAGCTACTTTCAAAATGATCGGCCTAATAAAAAATACTAAACATCTGCTTATTTATACATATACTGAGTATTCTTTATATAACACAATGCATAACTGATATTGAGAGTAATGTACATTACTCTCAATATCAGTTATGCATTGTGTTAATGCACATAGGTGACAAACAGCCATCAGTACTGCACACAGTTTGCACACTGGGAGCTGCTGGTTTTATAGACACAATTTTTGAATGACTGAAAAATGAACTCTCCCTGCGTGCGTTGTTTCATGGGCTCCTCTTCTTGAGTAATATCATCCGAATAACACCATATCATGACACCATCCAAATAAAAACACACAGCTGGGCTGTATCTCTGGTGTCTGTAGACTCGTCTAACTGCAGCGAGAAACACTTGCAGTCTGCGATGTCTCTCTGAAGCTGCAGTGTCAAATCCTCCGCCATTACTTCACAGCACTGTGTCACTGTAATTCTTGATAGCTGTAGAGCTTTGATTAACAATAATATTTCTGGTTTGTTTTTAAAATCCTGAAACAAGGAGTCAGCTGCCTCAATGAAAGCCTCTTTTATCATCTCTCCATCTTGGAAGGACTTCGTATGCTTAATAATAGAGTGACTCACCTGTAACGATGCTTCGTATCGGCCTTTGCTTGTGAATTCAGCTGTGTGAAAAACGACTGTTGTGATTTTAGTTCCCTCACCTTTCTTCTTCTCAGCTTGATTTTCAGAGGAAAGTCAGTGTCGTACGTTTTATGAACAGTTTGAAAGTGCCTCTCAACATCCCCCTTCCTCGGAACAGTGATGGTAGTTTGACAAATCAGACAAACGCACTTTGAAAAAGACAGTGAAATAAAAGTCCTCCTCCCATTCTGCATGGAAGTGGGGTGCTCTGGGTTTTTGAGATCTCAGACTGGCCGTCCTGTATGTCAATCAGGTGGCAGAGATTCGTCTTGGCCTTTCGGAGATTCATTCATCCATTTTCCTGCCACTTAATCTAAAAAAAAAACAAAACAAAACAAAAAAAAAATGGAATGTCACACGATCTGCACTACATTTGTGATCTACTGGTCGATCGCAATGGACATATTGGGCACCCCTGCTAGAGAACTTGACATGTCTTTTTGTGAGCATCTCTGGTTTTTAATGTCTCTCATCTATGACACATCTTCATGGATACCTGGGACCTACGTATGTCTCCCGTCCCACATGTCCAGGAAGAGACGTTTATGATGAGAGACATTAAAGGTTCGTCTGACCAACAGATGATGTGTGGACTGACCTGTGAACATTTCTGATTGGTCTGTTACTTTCAGCGAGGTGACCCTGCCCTCCTTGATTGTGGTTAATCTGTCCAATGATGGCTACTTCCTGCCCCCGGGCGCTGTGGAGACGGAGCGCCACCTGCTGGACTTCCTGGATGGGGTTCTGGAAAGCAGCATTGAGGTGAGTGTGAACTCCAGAGTTCCCTTGACGACAACAGAGGACACTCAATGCTCTGTTTGACTCTCTGTTTCCTGTCTTAGTGTCAGGGAGGAAACAGCATCCATCAGCGCATTAGACGTGTCATCTACGACATTAAAGTCACGCTGACAGTAAGTCTCTTCATCACCTGTCCTGTTTCCTGTCTGACGGACCTCTGACCTCTCTCCATTCTCCGTCTGTCCAGCCGCTGTTCAGCCAAGCTCCGCTGTTTGGCTGCTTCCTGGTCAGCTTCCCACTCGCCATCGCCATCTTCTTCTGCTACCTCTGCTGTAAGGCCCGATCTAACATGAGTGAGGACGATGACGGCGAGGGCGACACACTGTCAGCTCCATCACCGCAGCGTCGGAAGAAACTGAGTGACAAAAAGACAGATTAATGAAGAGGAGCAGGAGGAAGATCTCCACCGTTCTGTGTGTCTGACCTTTGTTAAGTCAAATAAAAGTACTAAACACACTTTACATCTTGTGTCGTTGAAATAAACCTTTAACTCCTCAGCTCTGTTTCAATGACAACTGCAACAGGAACCATGACCGAAGTAAAAAGTGTTTCCTGATGTTCATCTCTGAGCAGACAAAGGTCCAAATCTGAACACAACAGCTGAGCATTGAACCCATCAGATGATAATGCAGTTAAACTAGAGCACAGAGTCATAAATCAAACCCATCCAGCAGATTAACAAAGTCCACAGTGACGTTTGTTTTAGCGTTGTACCACCAGACTTCAGAGCAGCTGAGTCCAGATCAGACAGGTGACAACAACTGAGAATAAATCAGACTCAGAAAAGACCCTTCTTCTCTCTGATGGTCTTGTCTGCTGCTAAAGGTCATACAGATGTCAGTGTTAGATGAAGACTGTTTCAGATGCAAGATTCAAATTTAAGTTGTTTATTTTTTTATTTGTATTTTTTTTAACATCTTTTCAACATGGCTCAATTAAATTATGCATATATATTTTGTTATAAATATAACTGTTTAATATATCACAAAAATACGAACTCTATAGTTAATGAGTTAATTATGAGACGAAAACATAAAACAAGTTTAATCAAGAAACAGTCTGAGCGGCGGCGCTGGGTGCTTTTATTTTGGAGGTGAGTCAGTGTGACCGGATGTTAAGGTAAAGCTGGTTTGCTAACAGCTAGCAGCTAACAGCTAGTTAAGTGTGATAAACTAGCAGACCGTTCCGGTAAAAAGCCGAATCACTGACGGAACATCTTCCTCTCATGTTGCTGCTCGACTGAAGAAGTTTCTGGAAGCTGCTCGTGCACGCGCACAGTCTCCATGGCTACAGAGGAGTTCTACGAGGTGACGCACACTAATGCTAACATGCTAACGGCAGCTAAGGGCAGAGTTGAGAGTTGAGTTGATAAAGTTTATGAGCTGATGACAAAGTGAAACAAAGTGTTAGGTTAGCAGCTCGTTGATAGTTAAAGTGAGTCAAAGTCTGTCCGAGACAAAACTTAAGGCTGAGTTAGCTTCTGTTAGCTTCTGCAACTAGCCAGCAGAGTTTGCTGAGTGTTAGCGCAGAGCTAGCTCAGTGAGATCAGATGAGTGTGCAGAATGAAAACAGATTAAATGTCACTGGTTCATTTGCGACTCGTTTCTCAAACTTCGATCGTGTTTGAATCGATCACAGAGCTCCTGTAAACTGATTATTAATATCATGGGGCCAGTAGATCAATATCATCATGAGAGTATACTTCACATCCTTGTTGTGTAAAGGTTACTTTGACTTTCTTAAACTTGTTCCCTAAATAAGTTAAGCTAATACGAAAAAAACGATCACTGAGGATATTTGACTCTATATTCAACGAGTAATTGATGATAACTGCACAGAGGGGAAAACGCATGCATTGGCATATTGATTTGCTCTAATCAACGATAATTACATTTATAGAGATCTCATAAAAGTCTAAAATATACAAACGGAAGAGATGAACATATGTATGTATATTGTTATATATATTTTTATATTGTTGTAGTGTTTAATAATAGCTGATCACTGAGTTCTGATATTCAAGTGAAGACTCACCTGTGGTCACGTGATCATGGTGCCGACAACGATGATGATGTTGCTGGCTGTTGTCCTGCAGGTGGAGCGGATTGTGGACAGGAGGAGGAACAGGAAGGGGAAGTTGGAGTACCTGGTCAGGTGGAGAGGTTATGGTTCTGAGGGGGACACATGGGAGCCAGAGAGTCACCTGTCCACCTGTATGATCTACGTCCATGACTTCAACCGTCAGTACGCAGAGAGGCAGAGAGACAACATGTTGCTGCGCTCCACCCGCAGCTCACCCAGCCACCACTGTAGCCCCACCCACAGACCACCTTGCAGGCTGCCGCCCTCTACGGCTGCTCATGTTGACATCAGCAGTGAGATCAGCTGCGGTCTAACTGCAGACTGTGATCGGGTGAAACCCGCTCTTGTCCCAGCTCACTTGGTCCGCCTGGCCTCAATCAGCTCACAGCAGCCTGCTGGTCTGACCCCGGCGTCTGCGGTTGGCTCCGCCCGCCGCAGCGTGGACCTGTCCAAGACCGGCATCAAGATCCTGGTTCCTAAGAGTCCGATGAACAGCCGCCTGGACTCAGATGAGTCTCCCGGTGAGGCGGCTCAGGGCCTGGAGGCTGGAGCTCAGGAGGCTCACCTGGTCCCACCTGAGGTCGCCCTGTTGGAGAAACCTGCAGGAGTCCAGCTGGGGCCTGGAGAGGAGAGGGCCCGCATGGGGACTAGACCCCGAAACCAGAACCCCCTGCCCCTGCCACGAGCACCCGTTACACCTGCTGCCATGCGCTCCCTCTGTGGCACAGGTGAGCTCATTTAATCATGTCTGAATCCATGGTCTGCAGCTGATCTCTACCTGATCTCCATGGTGATCAGGAGTAGAGTCACCTGGCTGAGTTATCTACCTGAATGGGACATTTTAAATCATGTAAACTAACACGATTGGCGTTCTGACTACTCCAGGTAACTCGCCACTGATGGAGGCTGTCCCTGCCAACGGGATGTCAGGTGTGCAGAGTGCCGTTGCCGGATCGACTAGTGTGACTGGGAAACGTCGTCTGGAGGAACGTTGTGCCTTCGATAAACGTCTGAGGTTCAGTGTTCGACAGACGGAGAGTGCTTATCGTTATCGTGACATCGTGGTGAAGAAACAGGACGGTTTCACACACATCCTGCTGTCCACCAAGAGCTCTGAGAACAACACGCTGAACCCTGAGGTGAGGCCACAACAACAAAACTACTGTTGTCATGATAACTGATGTCTGCAACCACTTAGCTCCTCTTTCCCTTGGCCAGGTGATGAAGGAGATCCAAAGCGCTATGGCGACGGCAGCTTCAGACGACAGTAAAATGGTGTTACTCGGTGCCGTTGGCAGCGTCTTCTGCTGCGGCCTCGACTTCCTGTACTTCATCAGACGCCTGACGGACGACAGGAAGAAGGAGAGCATCAAGATGGCAGAGACCATCAGGTAACGGCCACTGAAGAAACGAGGTTGCCATAGCAGCAATGTGTGACGTCATCATTTCTGACATCTGTCTTATCGCCCTCAGGACCTTCGTCAACACCTTCATCCAGTTCAAGAAGCCCATTGTGGCAGCAGTGAATGGGCCGGCGCTCGGCCTTGGTGCCTCCATCCTGCCGCTTTGCGATGTGGTGTGGGCCAATGAAAAGGCTTGGTTCCAGACACCATACACATCCTATGGCCAGACACCAGACGCCTGCTCGTCCTTCACCTTTCCGCGCATCATGGGCCTCGCCTCGGTCAGTCAACCGCCTCATTAACACAACATGACGGTAATTAATATGACTCGACGATAATTAACAAGACATGGTGTTAATTAACATAACTAGACGGTAATTAACACGACATGACAGTAATTAACACGACTTGACAATAATTAACAGGAGAGGTATTAAAAATAGGGATGCACCAACACTGACACTGGCATCAGGTATTGGGCTGATACTGCGCTCATATACTCGCAAAAATGTGCTGACACCACTTTACTGCTTTCACATGCTGCATGAAATGAAGACAGCGATCAGAGCGTGTCTAGAGTGTGGACCTAGGCACTGTCCTACGCGGACCTGGACGAGTGAGCGATGCGGGGAGAGAAGACAGAGAGACAGAACCCAGCATGGCATCTCTCAGATGATGAATGTTCCTCATTCGAAGGATTTGTGGTTAATACAAAAAGCCATTTTCTGACGGAGGTCATCCAGAAGAGCAGCAGCTGAAACTGACTTCAGGGGAAACAGAAATAGAAGTGTTATTTTTAAAATTAAGTTCTTTAATTGAAGACAATTTTTAAAAAGCTATTTTATTTTCACTATTTTATTTTGACCGCTGCCCCTCTTTTCCTTAAGAAGGGAAGAAAATAATTCATATCTACAGTATTATATATCTGTTAATTAAATGTTTTGTGACAATAAATACTGTCAAAATGTTGTTTATTTAATTTGACAGTCAGTTCTTGATCACATGCATTGCACTTCAGTTCACTGATTCTAATGTGGACACTGCGACAGTTTGATAGAGATATTAAGTTGACTACTGTCTGGTTAAGTTTCATTGACATTTTGTCAAATATGAAGATGGTGCCAGTGTGGAGGCTATTTGTTGACACAGGAAATGATGATTATTAATATTTATTTGTATTTAATTTATTATCATTTGTTGTAACAAACAGCGAAGAAAATCTGAAACCTGACGGTTCTTTTAGTGGCAGAAATGTCGGTATTGGAAAGTACACAAATGAAAACACTCGTACTCTGTTTGAAATGGTAATGGTGCAACCCTAATTAACATGACAGTCATTAACACAGTAATTAGTATGAAAGTAATTGACATAACATACTAATAAGTTGAAACATTGGTTCTGTTTCAGGCTAACGAGCTGCTGCTGAGCGGCAGGAAGTTGACGGCTCAGGAGGCGTGTTCTAAAGGTTTGGTTTCTCAGGTTCTCTGGCCAGGAACCTTTACGCAGGAAGTGATGCTGCGAATTAAGGAGTTGGTGACTGTTGACTCACTGGTCAGTCACAAAATGATGTGTATATATTATATCTTCATCACACTATGATCTGTTTATATGTTTTAAATGTCACTCAGCTTTGGTTCCACCTGCTGTCCTGCAGGTTCTACGGGAGTCTAAGGCCCTGATGAGGAACACCAGCCGCAATGCTCTGGAGCAAGCTAATGAGCGGGAGTGTGAAGCCCTGAAGAGAGTCTGGGGCTCATCTCAGGGAACTGACTCCATCCTGCAGTACCTGCAGAGGAGAACCGAGCTCTGCTAGAACCAGGACCGTGACCAGAAGCTGACCAGGAACAGGACTGGTCTCGTGACTCAGCAGATCTGAGCTTCAACAGTGACGCAGCAGATTCTGAGATGGACAGGAAACACTGAATGCTCCCCCTTTTGTTGTCACATTTAAGTTATAATTGCAGCAGGACGATGATTTAAAAACAGACATTTCTGTAAATCCTTTTGTTCTCAAATCTTTCACTTTGGTTTTGTCTCTCCTGTGGAGTTCCACAGGGTTCTGCTGTTGGTCCACTGTCATTCAGCTTCACATTCTTCCTTCGGGTGGTAACATCTGGAAGCTGATGATCAGATTTATGAATGACTTGGTTTATGTTTTTGACTATTGTTCCTGCCAGACCAAACCGAGGGCATCGATAACTGTGGCCGTCTGAGAAGAGCCTGAACAGTCATATTCAGGATTTAAACTGCTCACACGTATAACTGTATTTATGTGGTAACAGATGGCTAAAGACACAAGATTTCCCACGAGAGTTCTGCAGAATCACCTGAGCTGGGTTTTCCCTTTTCCTTTCCCTTTTAAATGGACGTAATCCCAGACCTTTTCCCAGAATTCCCTCTGGTGAATTTCCACATGCAGGAATAAACAGTAACTGGAGGCTAGAAACCAACACTGACCTTTTATGTTTCCATCATGACATCACAGTTGAGTCCACCTGCAGTCTGCAGCTCCTCAGTTTGTACTCACTTAGATTTTAATGACTGTGACGTTTCCCTTAGCGCCACCCTCAGGAGTCCATGTTCAGCACAAATCAGTCATCAGATGTACAGAATTTGAGTTCAGTTTAAGTTTGTATGATCATGCAACAGTTTGACAGTGATGAATTATGGATAAATGTTGACACCTGAGGCCTGAGAGGCTACAGTGTGTTGGCATGGCCTGTTAGTCATGTGAGGATCTGAGCAGGTTCAGCTCTGTTAACAAAAAAAGTTTTTCTACATGTATAAATAAACAGACTCATACATTCCAGAATAGAATGCGTCTTGTTTGTCATTTTACAAAAAATACAAACCTGAAACATCCACATATCTGCTCTGATGTCACTTGGAGCCCATCAGCAGCCAGCTACAGTCTTCTTGTCTAATTTACAAACATCAACACATCCTGCATCTTAACTCCTCTTGTCTAATTTACAAACATTAACACATCCTGCATCTTAACTGGTCGACCGAGTCACTGAACTATGAGTGCACTGCTGACGTAGGATGTAGGGTGATAAAAGTAGCTGCTCAGCCGCAGCACTTCAAACAGCAGGGATAGTGTGGGAGTGTCCTTACACAGTGTGGGAGTGTCCTTACATAGTGTAAGAGTGTCCTTGAATAGTGTGGGAGTCCCCTTCCATAGTGTGTGAGTGTCCTTACATATTGTAAGAGTGTCCTTGAATAGTGTGGGAGTGCCCTTACATAGTGTAAGTGTCCTTACATAGTGTGTGAGTGTCCTTACATATTGTAAGTGTCCTTACATAGTGTGTGAGTGTCCTTACATATTGTAAGAGTGTCCTTACATAGTGTGTGAGTGTCCTTACATAGTGTAAGAGTGTCCTTACATAGTGTAAGAGTGTCCTTGAATAGTGTGGGAGTGCCCTTACATAGTGTAAGTGTCCTTACATAGTGTGTGAGTGTCCTTACATATTGTGAGTGTCCTTACATAGTGTGTGAGTGTCCTTACATATTGTAAGAGTGTCCTTACATAGTGTGTGAGTGTCCTTACATAGTGTAAGAGTGTCCTTACACAGTGTGGGAGTGTGTTGATGAAGATGGTTTTAAATCCAGAGCCACAGATGAAGTAAATTTAATATCCTGGTTGGGTGTTATACTGAAAATAGATTTGCAGATTAGAGCTACACCTCCCTCCTGTTTAGAGGCCGAGCAACATGGGCGTAGTTATAGTCAGGAGGAGAGGCTTCATTTAATGGTTTCAGCCATGTTTCACATCATGTCAATCATGTCCTGACTAACCATGTTAACTAGGCTAGTGGATTCCATACCAGCACTAACAGTAACACTGCAGGCTCTCTAGTCACCTGCGACCTGCTGAGTGCTACATGATGTCAAACCTGCTTCAGACAGGGATGGGGTTAGGTTGGGGCCAGCCAGCAGTTCACAGCTGCAAGCCTGCTGTACGTCTCGTCATTACCCTGCTGGGACCAGAGACAGTTAATTGATGCCGACACATCTTTCTTGCAGCCTGAAAAGTCCTGGCTAGGCTATCTTTAAGATCTCAGACTTTCTCTGACAGATATTGTTAATGCCAGCATGAACTACAATGTTGCTGTAACTTGTAGTGCTGTTTGCCTGAGTTCTCTGTACGTAAGATTAGCCTGTACGTCTGAAGCTCTGGAACCAGGTAAACAGCAATGTAATGTTGTGGGTAATGGATTAGACACTCTGGTGGTCAACACAGCAGAAAATAAATTATGAATGAGACAAACAGCGGCAGTAAAACAGGAAGCTGTGTACAGTTTGAGTGTTGTTAACATGATGAAAGACAACTTTTCATCTGCAGTTTATTATCATTATCTTTTGGCTTTTTGTTATCAAATGTAGAAAAATAAAAGTGAATATATCTTTACGGTGTCAAACATTTATAGAAGCAACTGTAACAAAGTGTTGAGAAAACTTATGAGATATGAGAAAAACTGGTATATTAAATGATTGTAAACAGCTATCAGGTTATCTGGACAGCAGCTAATGAATCATAACTAATGATAATTAGGATACTTGTAATAAAAACAGGTTAATGATGACAAATGAAAACAAGATCAGTTGGTTAAAACCAAATTAACTACAACATCATTTTATTTTCTCGGTATGAGATCATCTGATACATAACTGTATGAGTGTCTGTGATTCTAAACCTGAGGGTTGCAGCCCCACAGAGGGTCACTTTATCAGTCTGAGAGGTCACATGAAGGAAAACATTTCATTGCTGAACATTAACTCAACTCCACGAGGTGTCTTTGATTTGTGAACTTCTACATAAGATTCAAAGAAATCAAATGGAATATATTTTGGAAATGTGCTTTTATCAACTCAAATGAAAATGTTAAATAAAAGATACGGTCTGAGGCATTTTAATCCAAACTAACCTGGCACAGGCTTCTAAAACAAAACCTGATCCAGATACAAATCAAACCAGAACAGGTCACATGTGAGCAGTTGACATCATCATGGTGGACAGGTGTCGTGTGCTCCTGTAGCCAGGTGCAGCTGGTAGGTTTGGTCACGGAAGATGAGCAGGCTGTAGAAGTTCTCGCCTCCTCTCAATACTCCGTGTTCATTTCCTCCCCACGACACTGGACTGTCAACAAAACCATGAACCGTCAGTGACACCCAGGACTCCAGGCGAGGCTGCTCCAGGTAGTACCTGTAGGACAGGTGAGCACTGGATTCAGGTTCTAAGTGAGACCTCATGTTTCATTTTGGATCTGCATTCTGCTACAAAATAATCTGAAAACGGACTCAAACAAATATGGGCTGAACACGGCCAATGTGATGTTTGTGCAGGGTCCAGTCTGAAAATTAATCTTCTGTCCATCTTGTCAGAGCTTCAATGAGTTATTATTGATCAATTAGTCGTCAAATATGAACTGTTCAGCTAAGTGTTTTTTTTAAGAAAAGAAGTCCTCGTTTTTTGCTCTGTGACAGTAAACTGAATATCTGAAGACATCTGAGGATGTCTAACCCTAACACACACTGAGCGAGTCTCAGAGTTTCCTTTTATCACTGAGGGAAATAAAACTGGACATGACGGTAACAGAAAAGATTCAGAGTTCCAAAGCGGCGTCAAATTAGATGATGCTCAGAGAATCATTGGTCAAACAGAGGTGAGCTGACCTGATCTGCTGAATGAGTCGGTGGACGTCCTGAGGCAGCAGTAGTCCACAGACGGAGACACTCAGAGCTCGACTCACCGTTGTCTTCGGCTCAGGACACACCAGTGAGGACAGGAAGCTGCTGGACGAGTTCTCACTGAAACCACAGAAGAAGAGTCAATGGGAGGACACACCAAGTCACACATCCTGTCAGGGCATCCATCCCAGTGGACTCCATACCAGCACTGACTGCATCACTAGCAGGCTCTCTAGTCACCTGCGACCTACTGAGTGCTAGATCCCTCGTGTCAAACCTTCTCAAACACCTGTCTATGTTGCTGGACACAACAGCAGTGCTGATTCCAGTAGAATGAAAGGCATCTGCTCTCAGCAGGTGGGGGCGACCCCAGAAAGAGGTCCAGTTATCCAGAACCTGTATTCTTGCTCCCTACAGTGACACACAGGCCAGCGGTTCACAGGACTAACACTAACCCAGGACTGATGTGAATGCACAGACTCTGATTCTCAACGTTGTGTAATCAAATACAGCAGGGTATATTAAAAATTCAGATCATTACGAAACTACACGGTGTGAACCGGAATACTGCCCAGCAGTAACACCAGGCCTACCAGGCAAACCGCTCCACTGAGGACACCGTCAACACAGCTCTGCACAGCGCCCTGACATATCTGGAGAAACCAAACTGTGTGTTTACATGACACTCAAGAAAACCGAATTACTGGGTCTGTCCGACTATGATCGGATCTTTAAGATGCATGTATACACCTTAGTCTGACTAAAATCGGACCGGATCGGATTTCTCATAGTCAGATTAAAACACCTAGATTATTTGATTGATTCTATCAGATTATATTCAATTCATTCAGATTGGAATTTTTTTTCCCGGGGCCGTGAGCCGGAAGTAGAAGGACGGCGGCGGCGTCTTTCCTCCGAAATCACCGCAAGCAAGAGCGACATTGTGCATCTAGTTTGTGTAAAAATCATGTACACCATATACGAGATGTACAAAGATGTAGCCTCGTCTCGCTCTTCGTACACCATCTTTCTTGAATGCCGAGGCAGCTGGTGACGTAAAGAGGTCAGCTGGAGGTGTTTCTGTTACCACTAGGTGAAATGGGTACAGCGCCACCTATCGCACCGGGGTATGACATGCTTTGGCCAATAATTTGATTTTCTCACCAGCATGTACACTCGGACAACTGCAGTTGTCTGATTGAGCAGCACAGTCGAACTATGGCTGTAATCTGACTAAGATGTGCATGTAAACGCACTGACTGACTTCAGGAGAACTAAAGACCAGCTCCCCCGACACATACATAGTAATGAGGTGGAATGTGGTGACAAATCTCTCTGTCAGGCAGAGGTGAGAGAGTTATTGTATGAAGTGATGGCTTGTGGTAGGAAAAATTTCCTGTATCTGTTGTTACGACAGCGGATACAGGAAATCTTTCCAGCTGCCATGGAACTGTATCACCTCACAGATTTCAAAAAGGCCCGACAGAGACTGTTTTTCCTCAGGAAGCTGAAACAGGCCAGGCTCCCACAGAGGCTGCTGATCAACTTTTACAGTAGAACGATGGAGAGCACCCTGACCAGCTGGGCAAGAGTGTGGTGTGCCAGCTGCACAGCTGCCGAACGACACCTGCCTTCAGGCAGACGGATCAGGACAATTAAATCCACCACCAACAGACTGAGAACCAGCTTCTATCTCAGAGCTGTGGCCTCCATCAGCCCCACGATGAACATCCACCCACAGAAACTGCAGCAGTGACTGACATACTTGCACCACCACTGTTCAGCATGGTAACACTGGTAAAGCCTCTTATATTTTCATACTACTTTTCTGTTTTTTTTTTACTGTATATGTGTATATTTTAACTATGTATTTTATTTGCTATACTTTCCTCAACTACTGTTGGCTACTACTTCTACTAAACTGAAGGGAAAAGCCATCAACAATTCCATTGTACATGAGTATAGTGACAATTAAGTCACATTCTATTCTCTGCTCTCACCAGCTGATGTGGGCATCCACGGCTCCGATCCACTCCAAGAGGCTGTGAGGGTCACATGACTGCAGGTCGCATGACTGCAGGGCAGGGCAGGACAGGTTGGTAAGGGTGCGACTGCTGACATCAGGTCTGTGCTCCGACCAATCGTAACGAGACAATAGGTTCTGCAGAGAGGCTCCGCCCCCTATAGGACAGACAGCAGGGGGTTATGGGTAATAGAAGTTAAACTGTAGCCAGCTAAGCTAGAGTATGTCTCATAAAACACACATGTGCAAAACAACAGCAGTTTTATGAATATGTTATAAACACAACAACACAAGTGCTCCGATCAGGGCAAGTGAGCGGAGCGGAGCGTGCGAAATATAGTCAGAGCGCAGAGCGGATTTTAATCCAAAGGCCAGAGCAGAGTGATTCAGTATGATCCATGTCTGATGATGTCACTCTCACCTGGATGGTGTGACAGCAGGAAGTCTGTCTTCAGTTGCAGACGTGACCTCAGACCTGTGAGGAGTCGCTGGTAGCCCCGCCCACCAGGAGCCATGCTGCTGTCAGTCAGATCTACACATACGACTGTGGTGCAAGTACACACATACATACAGTAGTTTAGTGAATGTACTTTTTTACCAAGTCAGCTGTTGCAGGAAACAGATATTTGATACGGTGCACAGGCGTCATTCTGTTGGCTGATGGCTCTGTTGGGTACCGTATCTGCAGGTTGTTCTGTGGTTGAATCTGGACGGTTTCCCCTCAGCTCCCAACAGCTCAAAGGAGTCTTTATCCAGAGAGAGAGACAGGTGACCTGCAGACAGACAGGTGTGTTCAGTTTACCTTATTTTTTTTATGTCGGAGCACAATTTATGGCTGAACACAGACGCATGCGTCACGTTACTCTGACAAACTTGTGGATCAAATGTCTGCAGAGTGACAATAGCTGAAAGTAGCAAGTGAAAATAGTCCAACAGCGACATGTAACATCTGCAGTGCAACCGTTTCATGAGGGGCAACAAAAGAGCTGCATTAATACTACTCATTTGAGACAGCATATAAAAAAACCTGTCCTTGAGACAGCGACATGGCTGCAAATATTACAGAAAAGGTCATTAAATGAATCTCTGTGGATAACCAGCTCATTTCCATGGTAGAGGATCAGGTTTTTCTTCGTCACCTGGAGTTTTTGAATCCTCAATGTGTCCTACCATCTCTGCATCACATCACACTGACTCCACTCAGTTACAGCATGCCGGTATGCACACTAGTTTGGTGGCTCTCTTACAGCAGAGCATGTAAAACAGACAGTTGAGGAGATGCTGAACACTGTGAAACAGACAAGCAACACATCCACGTCATTTTACGTGACAACATGAGGAATATGTAAAAGCAGTGGATGATATGGAGGCACCAAGCGTGGCTGCGTCTCACACACTGCAGCTGCTGTACATGAGGAAGGTGGAGGCCAGTGTTGGAACAGCATATGCAGAGTAAGGAAGAGCCATATGAAAGTATTTACTTTGTTTCAACAAAATAAAAAAAATACTAAGAATAGCTTGGATGCAGGTACTTTTTTTCTTAATGCAGCTGTATTATCCAGGAAAATATTAGTTAAGGCTAAGTATCGGATCAGGACTCGGTATCGGAAGATACTAAATATTAAAGGACTCAGATTGGATCACAAAAAAAAAAAAAAAAACTGATCGGGACATCCCTAATTTGTATATTGATAACTAACATCAGAGCTGTGACATCACTTTCTTTTTAGGAAGGGGTGTGACATCCCTCAACAACCAATCACACCAGAGGTCAGTGAGGTAACTTCAGGGTAAAGGCTGATTTATGGTTGCACGTAAGTGGTGACATCATTAGAACACTAATAATCATCAGTCATCATCAGAGAACTAACAAGGAGAAAGGTTTTTACCATTTGGCATCAGGGCAACACAGTTATCTTCATCGATTCTGGTTCTGTACGACACACCATACACACTACCTGAGAGAGAGACAGGTGTGAACAGGTGTATATCAAGTTTCAAAGGTGTTTAACATTTAAATTGAGTACATTTATCATACGCTTTTATCCAAAGGCACTGACAGTAAATCACATGACAGATGATGGTGGCGGCTGCCATGCAACACCAGCACACCAGGAGCAGTTTGTGGTTTGGTTTACGTGTCCCAAGGACACTTCGACATGCAGACAAGGGGAATTGAAACAGCGACCTTCTCATAACAAGACACTGGCTCTACCCCCTGATCCACAGTCGTCTCACAGGTGTGTCTTAGGTGTGTGTCAGGTATGAACAGGTGTGTTACCCTGGTACACTGCCGTCTTCAGGAAGTGTTTGTCCAGCAGTTCATATATGGGCATGTTCCTGATCAGGTAGAAACTGTTGAAACTGCTGAATACAGTGTCCAGGTGAGAGGGGGCGGAGCTACACTCTGGCAGCAGCAGAGACACCTGCACAGGTAAAACAACTGAGCTAAGGACTGCAGTGAAAACACATTTCAGATGTCAATAAAACATCTGGATTCTGAATAATTCTGTTTTTAATCACATCAGTGCGCCAGCTGATCAATAACCTTATCATCAAATATGCCACACAATGTTTTCCTGCATTATATTTTCTATATGAACACAAACTCTACTTTTATTGTGTTGTATCAGGAAGGATCATCACTCTTAGGTTACATAAATAAATATAAACATATTATATATGAATATATAAAATACTTTTAAATACTAAATACATAATAATAGGATAAATACATTTGTATAGATTATATTCTAGTTTCTTTTTACATAAGTGTAATTATAATACTTGTATTAACAATATCAACAATAATCATAAGTAGTGTGGTATCAGCAGTGTGACGTTTTAATGCAAGACTCTTATTGTACGTCTACCTGCTCCCACGTGATATTATAATAAAGTTTGGGCTCTCATTTGTTTAGAATCCAGACTTTTATTTTGAAATTCTGTCCCGACACGTGTAGACTCGGTTATTGTTTCTGTCAGACAGACACGTGACCAGTAGCAGCTAGCAGCGGCTAGCACACCGCCACACAGTCCTGTTAGCTAACTGTAGTCACGTGTCTGGTCTAAGACAGTCCAGGCTAAACTAGCTCTGATGCTAACACGCGTAAAGCTGACATCATGAAAGTATTAAGACTAGTTCTACCTAAAATCGATGGCTAACATGCTAGCTTGCTAACTGTGTTACCTTGTAGTTGAAGTGCAGCTGCTCCACCTGAGAACTGATCCGGTTCTTCTCGTTCAGGAAACTGGACCGATCACAGACCAGCAGAGACCGAGGTGTCTGATCCAGATCAACAGACATCTTCACTAGAACTTTATAACACTTTATTTTATTATCACTTCACTTGGACTTTATGTAACGCTTATCTGTGAACAGGAAGCTAACAACACACTTCCTGTGACGATAGGTTTTCAACATAAAAGCTTCAAATAAAACCCTGTATAATAAGACAGGAACAGGGAACGACCTCTGAGTCAGCATCTTATGACAATCTTACAATTTTTAGACACATAACATATTCACGCGCTCTCATTCAACACCATTGATCATTACTGTGGCTTGATTATTGATTGCCAAATAAGATCAACTCAATGAGAAGTTGATGAAGACAGAGAAGTCTGGGCGTGATGATGTCACTTCGTGTCTCTCCGCAGGGGGCAGCACTGAGCTGCAGTTCGCTGAAAGAACAACCGCCCCCTCGTCTCTCGCCGTAGTCACGTGACAAGACCCGGTAGTGAAGTGGACACGCTGCTGTGTGAGGTGGATCTCAGCTTGTTTAGCAGGTCCGGGGAAGTTTGGACCGGTTCAGCTCTGGTTCTGCTTTTGTGTCTGGCACATGCTGGTCTGTGTATGTCGATGACGTCATGTCGGTGGTCGGCTCAGTACCTGGACAGTTTGATGACGCAGAAGAGGACAGGTGAGGTGTTTATAGATCAGGATTATTCTGATCATTAACCGATAGATAATCACGTGTTACAGCGCTTGACAGTAAATATTATTGACAAACGTTGTTTATTACTAAGTATTTAAAGTAATAGATTACTGTAGATGGATCCTGTGAGAGTTTCAGGTGATTCTAATATGAACGAGATGTTTTTCACTCTGAGGGGGAAACTAACGATCATGATCATTATCGATTAATATGCTGATTGTCTTCATGAGTAATTAATTAGTTTCCTAGAGTCCAGTGTGACGTCATCGGGTTCATTATGCAGTTATTGCTCCAGCGTCCACAATGACGTGAATGAGCTGCAGCTGATGAATGTCAACAGGTGTTTACATTGTTGTTTATTTACCGTAAAATAAAATCATATGTTGGTGTTTATTATTATGTTGAAAGGTGAAGCCCCGCCTCCCTTCAGTGGACCACTGTTGACCTTGTTTCAAAATAAAACTGTGCCGTGGTTGATAATGTATTGATCCAGTTTGAATGGTGTCATCAGTTGAGCGCGTGACGTTTGTCGATTTAAACATTTGTCATCAAACACGTCGCTGAGAGACGTCTTCTCACTGAACGCTCACTGAAACCTCGTAGAGTCGTCCTGAACATCAGCAGCTCACAGAACTGTCAGGCCTCTGTGTCGAGGTGGCGGCCATGTTGTTGGTGGTGATGTATGTTGAGTCAGATGATGTCGCTCACTGTGCGCTTTAACTCTAAAATGAGCCTCAGCTTCAGGGAAGAGGCGGGACTATCTCTCTTTTTAAACAGATAACTGAACGAATAAAATTAACTGTTTAAGTATAAAACAGCAGCAACCATGTTGGATGTCTCTGATTCTTTTCTTTCTCGTCTACAGCGAACAGTCAGAGATGAAGGCTGTGCGGAATCAGCTGAGTGATGCTGCTGTGCAGCCTTTATCAGAGCAACAGGAGGAAGATGATGAAGAGGAAGAGGAGGATGAAGATGAAGATGAAGAGTGGGCATGGCATTCAGGGGATCTGACTAAAAGATACAACAGGACGAGTCTCAACTGTCAGGTTAGACAAACTCCGATCACTTATCAATGATGAATGATGATAGTGTGTTCAGTCAATTGACTTTTGATCTGTTGTTCTAATTGGTCAGTCCAACAGACAAAATCTGTCCAATAAGAGCCTGCCGTCCACTCCGTCCGATAAAGCTCTGAGGAAGTATGAACACAAGATCAACCTGGGTAATACACACAGACACACAGACACAGACACAGACACACACACACACACACACACACACACACATAGATCTGGAGCGTTTGATTGCATGGTCTTCAATCAATCAACCAATCAATCAGTTATTGATGGTCATTCACTGACCTTCACTTATTAATTAACATAAAAAATCAATGACTTGATTCCTGTGTTGCTTTCAGACAAACTGAATTATGCTGACTCAGTGATCAATAAGGTGACGACGATGCAGAAACAGAGAGAAGCTGACACGTACGTGTGAACTCGCCACAGCGCTGCTTACATCACAGCTCATTTGACTGAGGTGACTAACTTTCTGACTGGCTGCTCTCTGCAGGTACAGAGTGAAGGACAAATCAGATCGGGCCACAGTGGAACAGGTGAGCTTTATGATGTTTTTATTTAGGAAAGGCTTGACAGGAAGTGAGCAGCAGGTTATGAGCTGTGATAAATATGATGATATTGATCACCTGATGATCATTTAATACATTTAATAACAGACAAATGCTCATCAAAGCACACAAAGATAAAACTAATTGGTGGATGAATAATCACTGAGGCCCAGGCCCCAGTCAGCAGGATGAACCTATGTTACATCGACAGTTTTTGATCTTCTGTGCTGCAGACTGAGAGGTCAATAACCAGCCAATCAGGAACATCTGTTGTTGAAATCAACCAAATATTGTTCTTCTTCTGCAGGTTTTAGATCCTCGAACTCGAATGATTCTCTTCAAGATGTTGAGTCGAGGAGTCATCTGTGAAATCAACGGCTGTATCAGTACAGGCAAGGAGGTCAGCAATCACTCATCAAAACAGTCATCACTGTCCTTGCCAATACACTTGTCTTTCCTCTGGTGGAACCTGTTGTGTTCCTTGTTCATCATGTTCTCTGTTTGTTCAGGCAAATGTTTATCATGCCAGCACCTCCACAGGAGACAGCAGAGCTATTAAGATCTACAAGACGTCCATACTGCTGTTCAAAGATCGAGACAAATATGTCAGCGGAGAGTTCAGGTCAGTCACACACCACAGGAGAAGAGTCTTACCTGTGGACACTTGGCTGACTGTCGCTAACGTTAGCTAACACTAAGATCACTGTGGCTTAAGTTAGCTTATGCTATGGTCACTGTAGCTAACATTGGTTAAATGACGGTGCGCTGTGGCTTCCCCCTCAGCACAGATGGATGTGTCAACTTCCTGTTTTCTCCAAAATAAAGCTTCCGACATATGGCAGTTGTTCTGTGAGGAGTCCATCTCTGTCACTTTTTGACAATAATCAGCACATGTTATTAATTTATATTATTAACTGTTCTCCGTCACCATCGAGAACAATGATATTCTTCTTTGTTCTGCAGGTTCCGTCATGGTTACTGTAAAGGAAACCCCAGGAAGATGGTGAGAACCTGGGCAGAAAAGGAGATGAGGAACCTCATCAGGTTAGAATCTTTTAAGGACACATGGAAGCTAGTAGAACCTGACCTGACAGGTATAACCAGTACAACCTGATCTGATGGATAGAACCCAGTAGAACCTTATAGTGTGTGTGTTTCAGGTTACAGACTGCAGGAATCCCAAGTCCAGAACCTCTTTTGCTCAGAAGTCACGTTCTACTGATGAGCTTTATCGGAAAAGATAACATGTAAGAACCAATCAGGGTGATTGATTAGGAGGTAGACTGATGCACTGTCATGTATTGATCATTCTGTCCTGTATTGATCGGTCAGGCCGGCTCCTCTGCTGAAGAACGCGTTGTTGTCAGAGTCGAAGGCTCGTGAACTCTACCTGCAGGTTCTACAGAACATGAGAAAGATGTTCCAGGAGGCTCGGCTTGTACATGCTGACCTCAGCGAGTTCAACATGTTGTGAGAGGCCACGCCCACCATACACACAACCCCTTCAGAATAAACGTTCTTGCTGTTAGTAACTTTGACCACCCTCTCTGCAGGTATCACAACGGAGATGCTTATATCATCGACGTATCGCAGTCGGTGGAACACGATCATCCTCACGCTCTGGAGTTCCTAAGGAAGGACTGCAGCAATGTCAACGGTCTGCAGACCAGAGTTACAATGATATAATGATGTTAAAGATTTAATCTGAAAGATGACAGAAGATCTACTCTGATTACTTTGGTCTCTCTGTTCTCATCCTGTCAGCTGATCTGCTTGTTTTGTCACCCAGAGTTCTTTGTGAAACATGGCGTGGCAGTGATGACAGTCAGAGAGCTTTTTGACTTCATCACCGATCCATCGATCAACTGCCACAACATCGACCAATACCTGGAGAAGGTCTGAACACTTCCTGCAAAATAACTTAATTAAAAACATAATTATCTTAGTTCATCCAAAATATCTTAAACAGAAATACAAACAGGTATAAAAGATGGAGACAGAAACAGACGGGGAGAAAGGTTTGTCTCTGATTGGTCCTCCAGGTGATGGTGATTGCAGCCGAGCGGACGTCGGAGCAGCGATCAGATCAGGACCGAGTGGACGAGGAGGTGATGACACAGTTACAGTAACAACCTTGTCTCTCTGATGACTCTGTTTGTCCTCCCCTCACCTGGAAGTGTCCCTCCTCATCTACCAGGTGTTTATGAAGGCTTACATCCCTCGCACTCTGACGGAGGTGAGTCACTATGAGCGAGATGTTGACCTGATGAAGACGAAGGAGGAGGAGTCAGCCATCAGTGGACACCAAGACAACGTAAGAAACACATAAGGACATTCAGAGACAGAAAGCTTTTGTTATGAATACATAAAATACATCTGATGATGAAGATGATGATGATGATGATGGTGTTGTTCAGGTTTTGTATCAGACGCTGACGGGGCTGAAGAAGGATCTGTCTGGAGTTCAAACGGTACAGTCCCCCCACATTTGGATGCTAATCTTAGCTTAGTGACAGTGTAACCTGTCATATGTTGTCTTGTCTAGCTGCAGAGAAGTTCACACAGGTTGTTTCACATTAAAAGTCTTCCAGCAGCTTTGTTCCCTCAAAAGCTTTGCTGTGAAACCTCTGCAGGAAGTGTCACTGACAGCAGTTTAGCTGATCAGCTGATTTCCATCAGATCACATGACAATAATCACATGACCACCCAGCTGCATTTCTAAGGGCTCCAACCACACTGTGTCACAGTGATCACCTGATCCAGGTGAGCAGGCTTATTCTGACTGTTGCATCTCCTCAGGTTCCTGCTCTGCTGGAGGACGACCAGTCTTCCTCTTCAGATGAGGACGAAGAAGAGGATGAGGATGAGGACGAGGACGAGAAGAAGCCGAGTGAGGAGGGCTCCATCGACAGAAAGGTGTTGCATATGTTTAAATGACACAATGAGAGTCTGCAGTTTCACTAGCTACTAGGGATGTAACGATAATGTAAACTTTGTGATGTCACAATGAAAAATGCTGGAGACGATCATGGGACGACGATGATGTCTGTTTTATTCTTTTATTTTTAACCCTAATTTATACAAGTATATTCTCATTGAGACCCAGGGTCTCATTTACAACCTGTCATGTGGTTATTTTGCTGGTAAAGCTCGTGGACCCAACAAAAAGTCCATATGAATACATTCTGTGTTTTCCTGGTCATTTGTACAGTTCTGTTTGAACAGCAGAGGGTCCAGTCATACTGCGCAACAACAGACCTGCCCTCCTCCACTTTTGATTGGTTTTCTTTGTTGGTTTCGCATTCAGTGCTTGACACAAACTGTTGTCACACAGATGCCCTGTTATCATCTACTTCTGCCGTGTTTGACCTGTAGGAACACTCCGACATCTAATACTAATTCTCCGGGGTCGCTTTTCGCTGTAAGATATCCCAGACAGGTCGGCAGTATGTTTACTGTTGGGATACTTTGACTGAGCATCCACAGAATCAGCTCTGTTTGTTTTAACAAACTAACCATGGAAAAAAACACGTCAAAACATGAACACCAGACGCCACTGAACACAACGTGTCCTTGACGCTGACACAGATTTTCTTGGCCCCACTCGTAAAGTGGCCGTGTGCCTGTCTCTCTTTCTGTATGTCTGTCTCTCTGTATGTCTTTGGTGCAAAAACTGCTTTTCCCATTTTCATCAAACTTGGTAGAAGCTTGTAAATATTGGAGTTGATCTGAATCATTAATTGTTGTTGTTAACATGTCAACATCCAGCAGTAATCCTCACAGGCAGCAGTAATCCTCTGGGGTAGTTACTCAAACATCTCACAGAAAGCTGTTGTCATGGCGACTCTTTGATTGACAGACCTTGTCCATCTGTAACTTCACTTTTTTCTCTAACTAAGATGTTGCTATGGAAGCACTTGAATCCGTAACCATGGAGCTAAGGATACTCTGAGTGTGTTGTGACCTCGGGCAGAGATATCGCCTGAGTTCTGATGGTGACGAGCAGTGACCACAAAGTTTACAGATCAGAGCAGAGGATGTCGACTCAACCATGCACTTCACTGTTCTTGTGGTTATTTGATATCTCAGAACTCTGCACATTCACACAGTCACATTTATCTCACATCTATCATATATTGTACACGTCACGTATGCACAAGGACAGTTACTGTATATAGTAGGTTTATTCTTATTCTAGTAGTGTTTATTAGATTTTTATTCAAATTGTTATTTTATTCTTTGCTTCTTATGTCCTTTGTACGACTGTGTTACCTGTGAATTTCTTGCAAGCGGGATCGATAAAGGAGCATCTTATCTTAACACAAAGTTTGTTTTGTTGTTATAGGAGAAGAAGAAGATGGCGAAGGAAGCTCAGCGAGAAAAAAGAAAAAACAAAGTACCGAAACATGTGAAGAAGAGGAAAGAGAAAGTGTCCAAGATGAAGAAAGGAAGATGATGACTTCCTGTTTGTCGCCGTGGACTCCTTCTGTAAATATGAAGAGACATGAACAAAGGCACCACCCTCACTCTGTCTCAGCCAATCACAGCTGTCCTGCTTTGAGCATCAAAGTTCAATTTGTACAAGAAAATCAACATTCAAAGTTGGTGGATTAAGTTTTTTCTGGAGCTCAAACACCACAAGATTGAAAACCTGCAATAAAGATGGAAATGTGATCAAACAGGACACCTGCAGTCAGACTGAATGTGACGCCGTCACCTGTACACCTGACACTGTTGCCTGTACATGTGATGACGTTACCTGTACATGTGATGACGTTACCTGTACATGTGATGACGTTACCTGTACATGTGATGACGTTACCTGTACATGTGATGACGTTACCTGTACATGTGATGACGTTACCTGTACAGATGTGCAGCTCATTCACTGATTTCACTTACATCAGATGAAAACATCCCAAACAAATCACGGTTTTAATAAAACATTTTTTTGGATAGGTTTTGATCTTTGTGTCGTCTTTTGTTTCTTCAGTTGGTAGAATCTGTTAAACTAGATTATCTATTAATATAATAACATGTAATACTATCAATGTAGTAATAATATAGTAATAAGCTATCATTAGCTGTTCAACTAATGTAAGGTGGCCAAGATCTATCGATATTGATCCATAGATCTATAGGTCTATCGATAGATCTGTAGATATAGATCTATCTGTCTTCTATCTATGTATGTATATGGAAGTACCCTTATATAGTATGGGAGTGTCCTTGGATTGAATCAGTTTTTATTTATTTATCCCCAAATCACAATCACATGGCCCCAATGGGCTTTACAGTCTGTACAGTGAGTGACATACTCTGTCCTCAGGCTGTCAATCAGAGTGAGGAAACATTTCACGTGTTCATGGAGAAACAGACAATGGTAGAAACCTGATAAAGAGCCACAGAGGAGGATCCTCTGCAGGACGGACAGACATCAATATGTCGGGTGTTCAGAAAAGAACAACAAATCACAGTTTACAAGTTACATTGACAGAATGCATGATAGAATTTATATGTGAAGTGTTTGGATCCAGGAGACAACTGAGTAGACAAGGCATCACCACCTCCAGTCCATCATGCTGACTTGAGGAGGACACACAAGATGATTAGTAATAGACAGTGAAGAGGCATCAAGATTTACAGAAATATAGATATGTGGAGAAAACAGAGGAGAGCAAGGAGCCAGCGGAGCTCAGGGTGTAATGATCCAGACCTGTCGGTACTGCGATGCAGCTGGAGCCCAGAGATGTAGATGGTTCCAGGGGCTCCTGGTCCATCAGAAGGGAGCCTGATTGAAAGAGAGGGTAGAATCAAAAGTAACACTGAGAGTCTTGGCAGTTGAACTTTGTGAAATAACACAGTTGTCCAGAATTACGGTCACCTGATCAACGTAGTGTCTTTGTCAAGCGGATCACTGACCAGCATAAACCTAACCCTAATCCAGCATAAAGAAGAAATACAACAAGGTAAAATAACTGAATATAATAATAATAATAATAAACAAAAAACAACAACACAACAATGGCTTAAGTTACCAGTCTTCACCAAAATATGCAGAAATATACTCTACTAGTCCCAGTTTGTCACATCAGTAATGTTATCAAAATAAGTCAGAAAGGGCATCTAAACCTTGTTACATTTGTCCTTGTTACCTCTCAGAGAGAACCTGATCTTCTCCAGCTGAAGGTGACATGGGGTGAGGGTTTGGAGCTCTTCCAATTTAAAAGTATTTGGTGACTGGCAAGTAAAGTAGTAAAGATCACAGCATTGTACATATTTAGTGGCCAGTCACAGTCCCCGGGTCTTACACCAAATTAAGCTATCAAAGAATTGATCAATAACCATACTGAAAACCTCACTCAAGGAGTTGAATATTGCGAGCCAGAATGTCTGAAGTGTCCAAAACATATACATTAAGGTCGGTCACATGTGGGATTGATACTGGGGTAAATCTTTGCCAGCTTGGCCTTGGTTAAGTGAACAATTTTTAATTGTATGAGGCTATATCTGCCACATGAGGAAGATGAGTGTACTTGCTCTAAAACTGACTTCCACAGATAATTAGAGAAAGGTGTGCCAAGATCTTCCTCCCAGAGAGTCCTAACATTGGCAGTGAGCTGAGTGTTTATGTTGGTTAGTGTGTCATAGATCCTTGTGATGGCACCCTTATGACTTCTCTTTGTGGCTAGAAGAGTATCTAGGGGTGTCTCTGGAGGCAACTCGGAGAAAGGATGGTGACCCTTTCAGACAAAGTCCCTAATCTGAAAATAATGGAAGTGATGTGACTGGGGTAGACCAAGTTTTCCTGCAAGTTGAGCAAATGATGTAAATACCCCCTCAACATACAGATCTTTAACAACTTGTATTCCGTTCCTGTGCCACGCATGAAAAGACAAATCTAACTGGGCTGGTGTAAAGAGGCTTTTTGCAGGCCGAATTGCTTCCTAAACTGTGATCAAATGTTAAGTGTGTGAGCAATGACAGGATTAATGTATGATGTATTGCCAGAGGTAATGGGGAAGTAACTAAAGAGTGAAAAGGAAGACCACGTGCTTCTATCTTCACCATTCAGGTGCATGCTCAAGAGCATTGCTTTGGACATGTGTGATAACTTTCTGAATGTTGCTAGCCCAGTTATAACAGAGAAGTTTGGGTATGGACATCCCTCCTGATGTTTTTGGTCTTTGTAAAAAGGCCTTACTAATCCGAGGCTGCCTGCCATCACAGATGAAATTAGGAAATATCCTATCAAGAGAACTAACCTTTGTTTTGGACATGAATACAGAGAAATTCTTGAAAAGATATATGAATTTAGGAATTATGATTATTTTAAGCAAGTTAATACGCTCAGCCAATGATAATGTGCACCAATGCTCCAAATCTTGTTTGCATTTGTCAATTCAAGGAGAGAAATTAAGTTTATTTAAAAGCTGAAAAGAGCGAGGGACAGCAATCCCCAGATATTTAAAGTGGGACATCACCCTCTTGAAAGGGAACATAGAGGCAGGGATATTGAGAGCAGCGAGGTTCAAAGGGAAAACTTCACTTTTTTGCATATTGACCTTGTAGCCGGAGAGCTCCGAAATCTTGCAGCCAAGACAGAATAGGTGGAAGGGACATTGCAGGGTTGGTGATATATAGCAGAAGGTCGTCCACATACAGTGACACCTTGTGCACCCTTTCACCTTGGGTTATCCCCTCAAAGGAGCGACACTGACTTAAGGAAACTGCAATAGGGGGCATCCCTGTTTCCTTGCATGACAAAGGGATGTAGCTTGACTGTACCTCATTTGTTCGAACCGAGGGTAAGGGGCTGCTGTTAAGTAATATGACACAGGAAATAAAAGTGGGTCCAAAGCCGAATCTTGGAAAGGTATCGAAAAGGTAGCCCCATTCCACCCGATCAAAAGCATTTTCTGTGTCTAAGGCCACAATAATTTCAGGTGAACAAGACTCTGACTCTGTGTACATTATGTCAAGGAGCCTATGCATGTTCGAGAAGGAGTGTTGTCCCTGAATAAACCTTGTTTAATCAGGTGAAATGAGGGCTGGGAGAGCCCCTTCAAGGCGCCTGGCCAGGCACTTCGCTAGGATGTTACAATCCGCATTGAGTAGACTAATTTGGCGGTAGGACTCAGCAAAGGGGGTCTTTGTCTTTTTTGGGAATTAGACATATTGAGGCTTGCCTCAATGTTTGTGGCAGCTGGCCATGCAAGAGGGCTTCATTATACATCTTAAAAAGTAATGGGGAAAGCTCACTAGAGAACCTCTTGAAGAATTCCACTGGGAACCCATCAGGCCCAGGTGTTTTCCCAGACTGCATGCAGTTAATGGCTTCTCGAACTTCCTCAACTGTCAATGGTTTATTGAGAGTAGACCTCCAAGTATCGTTCAATCTGGGTAGATTCAGTTCCTGATAAAAAGAGTCTGCTTCCCCAGGGCCAGTGCTGCACTCAGATGTATATAATTTACCACAGTACTCAGCAAATCAGCCATTGATTTGTTTGTGGTCAGTAATCGTGGAACCTTAAGTGGTCTGCATAAGAATTATTTGATGCGACACATATCACTGTCGTGCCTGGTGAGCAAAAAAGTCTGCTCACTTTGTCCCCAAACTCATAGACGGTATGTCTGGCCCTTAAAAGCAGGTGCTCATCCTTAGCAGTTGAGGCTTGATCAAACTCAGTCTGAAGACAAATCCTCTTCTGATAGAGTTCGGGAGTAGGTGAAGTTGCATACTGTGCATCTAACTGAGTTATATTGTCACAGAGTTCCTTTAGATTTGGAAATATTTTCTTTTTTACTGTGCGAGGTAAAACTAAACATTTGGCCACGCAGGAAGGCTTTAAAGATCTCCCAAAGAGTACCATGAGAGATATCTGGTGTAAGATTTGTTTCAGTAAAGAACTTTATCTGAGTGTTCACAAATTTAGTAAACTTAGAGTCTGAGAGTAAAAGAGACTTCAGGTGCCATGCTCTGCATGCAGCGGGTTGCTCAGGGAAAAAACAATTTGAAAGAAAGTGATCGGAGATGACAATACTGTGATATGTGATCTCAGTTTTATCTGAATTCAGGAGCAGGAAGTTTTCTGATGTCCATTTCTTCACCATGTATCTCTAATTTCGTGATTTGAGATTCATCATCAGCTTTTATGGGCAAATACAACTGACTGTCGTCTGTATAGCAGTGGAATGTTTTCATAAGTCTGAATTATTTGGCCAAGAGGTGAAATATATAAAGAGAAAAGCAAAGGGCCCAGAACAGAGCCCTGGGGAACTCCATACTTCGCATCAGTAAATATTGATGTAGTACTATTGTAAGAAACACATTGTGTTCTTTCAGACCGGTAAGACTTTAGCCAGGCCTGAGATGCCAAATTGACTTTCATGTCAGTTTGACGATGTTCTGTGATCTATGGTATCAATGCAGCACTGAGATCCAGTAACAGAAGCGCTGGGGTAGAGTTAGTCTAAAGTAAGTAAAATGTCATTTGCCACTTTAATCAGGGCTGTGTCTGTGGAGTGAAGTGAACTGTGTCTGAGACCTGATTGAAAAGGCTCCAGGAGATTATTATGAAGTAGGAAGCCTGAAGGTTCTGGGACAAGACACTCTCTAAGACTTCAGAAAAGAAGGGAATGTTGGCTACTGGTCTATGATTATTTAGAGATGGGTTAAGGTGTGGTTTCTGAAGGAAAGGCTGAACCACAGCAGATTTAAAACCAGCAGGGACAACAGTTAACAATATTTAACATTGTAGGTCCTGCTGCTGGACTTCGATCCTTAAACTGTTTTGCTGGAAGGGGGTCCATGACACAAGTAGTTGGTATCTCAAGGGAGTGTTAAGTGTTTAGAGTTGAGACTGACTGAAAATCAGCAGAAGGAAGTATTGTAATAAACTTTGATGAGGAAGCCAGAGATGATGAGTTAATTTTGATTTTTTATCTCATCAATATTATTGCAAAAGAAATCTCAGAAATCATTTGCATTAAAGGGTGCAAAGCTCAACGACTGGTTTATGAGTAAGTTTAGCCACAGTGTGGAAGAGAAATCTAAGATTGTGTTTATTATTTATTTATTAGGCTGGAGAAATGTGCTGTTCTAGCAGTATTTAGAGCACGCCTGTAATTAAGTACACTATCACGCCATTGAGGAAGAAATAACATTTGGAGTGACGTCGTGGAGGAGCCCTTTGTCCTCCAGACCTAAAATGGTGAATCCTGTCTGTCTCCTGTCCCCCTGCCAATACACATTTGCGTAACACCAACTAGTTAATCAAAGGACTTCTAGACCCGGTTTGATCACTATGTTAAATGTGATCAAACTGATGTGATCAGCTGTGATGAGCTGATTCACACTCTCCACAGTGCCTCCCCCCCTTCCTGTCTTTTGTTTTGTTATTGTTTGAACCTGCCATTTTGTCTCCTTTGGTCTTACTGTATAAAATGCTGTAGTTTCATTTGCTCTGGGTCCAGTAACTGGCTCAGATCTGCTCTGTGCCTGTTGGTTCACCAGTTTACGAGAAGAAAACAACATTTGTTTCAGCGGTACCAGGTACCAGGACAGGCTAATGATGCTTCAGATGTAATGAGAGAGTGGTCCGACACAGGAGAGGAGACAAAGAGACGTTCAAGGCGGACACATCAGGTCCATGGGAAATTATGATATCCAGAGTGTTTCCTCTGGAATGAGGTGGTTCATGGATGAGATGAATACAGTTAGAAATTTTGAGAAGACCCCAAAAAGCTTTCCTTAGAGGGTCAGATGGCTTATTTAAGTGGATACCGAAATCCACAACAATTAGGATCTTATCTGAGTGAGTCACAAGATCTGCAATAAATTCACCAAATTCATGAAAGCACCAGGCCTGTTCCCTGGATGAGGTTGTTACTACCTGATGATGAAGATGGTTGCAAAACCAGAGCCTCAAATTAAGTAAATTTAATATCCTGGTTGGAGCTTAAACTGAAAGTAGATTTGTAGATTACAGCAATATATATCAATATAATATGTGAGTGTCCTTTAATAATGTGTGAGTTTCCATATATAATTGGGAATGTCCTTATATAGTTGGGAGTGTCCTTATATAGTTGGGAGTGTCCTTATATATTTGGGAGTGTCCTGACAGAGTTGTTAAGGACACGTGAGCTTTGAGTTTGTTGGGTTTGAAGTGAACCGGGATATGATGTTTAGTGAAGATATGATGTAACAACATTTTTTTTTTTTTTTGAAAAACTCACAAGAATTTTTTATTTTTCAATTTTTTTTCTTTCAGTCAACAAGACAACATACATGTGCCAACTGGGCACAAAACACATAACGGGGGGAGGATCTGAGTGTTAAAGGTCCCATATTATGAATAACACATTTTCTTTGGTCTCTTTATATAAGCTGGTCCTCCCTGACCCTGCCAACTCCCAGAATGATGAAAACAAGTGATTCCTGCATGGTCTCTGCAGCCCACCCACTGGTAACACAGAGCTCCTACAGGCTGTTCAGAATCTGTTCCTTTTGTTACTTAACAAAAGGAGTCATTATCACAGTCCGACCTCCTCTGAGTGGTGATAGGAGATATCTGAGAGGGAGGCGTTCATCCCCGAGGTGAAGTTCGGTGTGTCCAGCAGTGAGACAGCAGTGTTTCACTCAGAGCTAGAGACGCAAATTACTCTGTTGTTGGTTGTATAAATCAACATCAGTGTCTATATACTGTCCCAGCTACAGAACAACAGAAGAGACAGTGGTTGCGTTTCATATTCTAAGACAACGTGTCAGCTGCGGTTCGTGTTAGCTTGTATGTGTGTGCTAACCACTTCACATAAGACTGCTTCAGTATCGAGGGTCAGTACAAAGCTGGCTTTGCCTCAACACTGACCCTCATAAAAGGATCAGTACCAACCATACCGGACCCAGCAAACTGCACCCGAGCCGCTGAAAAGTGTCACCGCGGTTTGATAGTATTTATAGCTGCCTATGAGTCTGGTGAAGGCAGCTGGAAACTGGCTAACTAGTTAGCTCTGCTTCAGTCCACTATGCAATAGAGTTTGAAGCGAGTTTAATGTTAATAATATTACGATGGAGCTGGTTGTCACAGTAAAAAGTCTGGAAACATGTGCAGACTGGAGACAGAGATGATGTGAACAGTGTCCAAGAGTTTGGAGACTGAGTTGGAGACAAACACAGCTTTCGCTTGCTGTTTTTAGCTAGATACAGTATTTTTAGCTGTTACCTGCTGCAGGTCAGTGGGGGATAGGAGCCGGGTGGTTGTGTTGGGGGGGGTCTTTCATGTAATTGTTTTGATAGTATTTACAGCTGCCTATGAGTAACATTAGGGTGACATCAGCTTGAAAGGGCTAACTAGTTAGCTCCGCTTTGGTCCACTATGCAATGGAATTTGAAGCGAGTTTAATGTTAATAATATTAAGAGGGGGCTTGGTTGTCACAGTGAAAAGTCTGGAAACATGTGAAGACTGGAGACAGAGACGATGCGGGCAGTGTCCTGTTGTACAGGTCAGGTCTGCAATTCCTGAGTGTTGGCTTATTAAGCTTATACAGCCTTTTTTTTGTATACAGGCCAGCACATCAAGTGCATCTATTCAGCTACTGGCATCAAGGGATGTCACCTGCCAGACTGATTCACTGGACACATGTACTGTAAGCACACAACTATCCATTAGGACTCTTCAGTCCCACTTTAGTGAAGGTATGTAAAAAAACAACTTCATTACAATGTTAATTACATGTTTTGATGAAGTTTGTAATCATTTAACCGTTGTAATGTTCTTTTGTCATTTGTGTAGACTTCTTTAGTAAAATTATATTGCTGTTTACAGGTGTTCAGGCTACTGTGTCCTGCAAAGGTTTTGGTGTTGGGACATCCACTGCAGACCCTTTCCTTAACACCTGTAAAGAGACCCTCAAACAGACTTTGTCTGGACCTTGAGGAGGAGCTGGAGCTGGAGGATGATCCATTAGAGGCAGCTCCATCATGGCACTATCAGGGTCAACACCTTTGTAAGTTACCCAATATATCGGTGTTTGTGTGTGTTAGTGAGTGCGCATGTGGTGATGGTAGTTCACTAGATAAGAATAGTGATGTATAATACAATAGTCCTGCCATAAAATGAACATAGATTTTTCATCATTGTATTCATTTTTGTTCAGTTCAGTTTTGTTGGAAATGATTTAGACAGATTCATGTAGATCAGGCATGTCCAAACTCTTCCACAAGGGGCCATGTGGCTGCAGGTTTTTGTTCCAACCAGTCAAGAGCACACAGTTTGACCAACCAACTTTCTGAAGACTGAGAACAGTTGATCAAATGAGTCAGGTCTGGTGTGCTGCTGCTTGGTTGAAAAGAAAACCTGCAGCCACATCAGCCCTTTGTGGAACAGTTTGGACATGGCTGATGTAGATCTTAAGCTGTTCTTTTGGTTCCTGGGCCTGTATTCACAAAGACTTTTATCTTAGTGTTAGGAGTACTCCTAAATCGGACTAAAAGTTTTTATGTAGGAGTTGTTTCTTAAAAGTAATTCATGGTGCGCAGGTAGTCAAGTGGTTAGAGCGCATGCCACATACGCAGCTGACCCTGGTTTGAATCGAGGCCAGTGGACCTTTGCTGCATATCACACCCCCTCTCTCCCCTATTTCATAATCTATCCACTGTCTAATTAAAGGTGTCTATGCCTTAAAAAATCTATAGAGGGAAAAAAAAAAAAGTAATTCACAAAGCCACTGAGACCTACTTTTAGTTATGAAAACATTGAACTCCTAAACTAGATGTAACGCTCTGTTGCTATGGATGTCAAAGACAATTTGTGTATTGATGGAATGCAACTTTTACCGATTGACAAAAGCCCTATTCGCACAGGACTAGTATAACCTGGGGGTCTCCAGTCTGTGTGTGACCTTAATTCCGTGCGAATCTGACATGTCCGTAATAAATAAAGTAAAAATTCCACCGCAAATTACCTACCATATTTCACCAAACACAGAGATCATTTGATAATATTTGTCTCATGCGAATTGGCATCTCTGTGATTTGGGGTTGTTTTTTTATTTTTTTATTTTTATGTGTTTTCCACACCTTTTTTCTGCCTTTTTCCCGGTGGAGAATTATGGAGGCTGCACTGGGAATTATAAATGAAAGCTTTGACAGCATTTTGGGTGCAAATTCAGGAGGCTCGCCAGAAGAGCAAAATCTTGAAAGATTTCTGATCAAGTTACATGCATTATGTCAACAAAAACTTTTTTTTTTTCACCAACAGGTCTTCAAGGCAATGGAACTGCAACCGTTTCAGTACGACACATTTCACCGGCATGTCAGATCTTTCATTGAACCTGCAGTGATTCACCACTGGAAAACATTACAGGATGTCAGGAGAGCAAAGTTGTAGTTGGTGGCAACATGAGAGCTGACTCTCCAGGTATTTACACATCAGTGAAATAATGCAGTTTATCCAGGTTTGTGATATTTTGTGACATTCAAAGTAGAGTGACATATGAAAATGCCACACATAATTAAAAAACTATTGATATGTGATGACTAAGAACACATTTTTTTCAGGGTACTCTGTGAAATTTGGGAGTTGTACAACGATGAATCTTAACTTTTGGACATCGAGTTGATTCAGGTGAGTGGTTAAAATTAAAATTGTAACAAGGTTATTCAGTGTAATTTGAACATGTCCATTTGGCTTTTGCTAACACTGTTTATTCATTTATTTATTTATTTATTTATTTATTTTGTGCCGGGCCGACAGAGCATTGAGGTTGATGGTGGTTACCACATGGAAAAAGAGTGCCTGAGGAGGAGTCTGGTATTGCTGGAAGAGCATGGCATTAATCTTGACTGCATTGGTAGTGACCGTCATCCACAAATTCAAAAGTTCCTCAGGGAGAGAAACATCACCCACCACTATGATGTGTGGCATATGGCAAAAGGTATATTTCCCTATTTTCATGTGCATCCAACCACATAATAGCTGCTCCTAAAAGTTCATTATGCACAAAGCACTTTTCTGTGCACATTACATGTGAGTTGTCAGGTTATGGTTTTAAAAAGGGAAAACAAAAAGCGAGCTTTAATTTAGAAAAAGCCGAATGCAAAAACACCAAGGCAAAAAAAAGGGGAGAAGAAACAAAGTAACAACCAAAACAGCATGGCAAAGTAGCAAAAGAAAACAGCTATACAAAGTACAAAGAAAAAATCAAAGTTCAACTCAAACACGGAAAAAAAATGCAAAATAAATCCAAAACCTACCAAAGAGAACAGGAGCATGAACAGGGGCAGGAGCAAGGAACAGGAGCAAGGATCAGGAGCAAGGATCAGGAGCAACCAGAAAACAGATAACAGAAAACAGCAAACAATGACCGGACAAGGAGTGAGGGGAACACAGAGACTAAATACACAGACACTAATGACATGACGAGGAACAGGTGAGGAGAGAGGAGGAAGGAAGCCAGGTGTGATTATGAGGGGGAGGAGCACAGAGGAACAGACCGGGAGGGAACAAGACAACAGACAGAGGGAGCCAGAGGGGAGAACACAGGAGAACTTAAAGGACACATGAGGGCATGGAAAAAATCAAAACATGAGACACAAGACATGGAAAAACAAAACACAGAACACAACAAGACATGGTGTGGAGGGGGTCTGGAGGAGGGCCAAGGTCCAAATAAACAAGGAGGTGGAGGCGAGGACTGGGGCCCACTGGGGACCAGGGACGTGGACTGAGGCGCACTGGAGACTGGTGACGAAGGCGTAGTCGCAGGCTGGAACCCACGGGAGGCCGGCGACGAAGGCGAAGGCGCGGCCTGGAACTCGCTGGAGGCCGGCGACGAAGGCATAGGCGCGGCCTGGAACTCGCTGGAGGCCGGCGACGAAGGCGTAGGCGCGGCCTGGAACTCGCTGGAGGCTGGCGACGTAGACGAAGGCGTAGGTGCGGGCTGGATTCCCCTGGAGGCTGGTGACAAAGGCGAAGGCGAAGGTGCGGGCTGGAACCCCCTGGAGGCTGGCGACGTAGACGAAGGCGAAGGCGTAGGTGCGGGCTGGAACCCCCTGGAGGCTGGCGACAAAGCCGTGGGCTGAGACCCACTGGAGGCCGGTGGCGAAGGCGTGGGTGCTGCCTGGAACTCGCTGGAAGCTGGCGACGAAGGCAAAGGCGTAGGCGCTGGAGGCTGGCAACTGGGGGCCACAGGCGTAGGCGAGGGCTGGAACCCGCTGGAGGCTGGCGGCAAAAGCATGGGCTGAAACCCACTGGAGGCCAGCGGTGAAGGAGTGGGCTGGGACCCACCGGTGACCAGACCACTGGCTGGGAAACCCTCCAGGGTCTGGTGGCCTGGGAGCCGATGAAGGGTCTCTGGCAATAAACAACCTCGGCTGGACCCCCGACCGAGGACCAGACACTGGACTTGGCGTGAGACTCGGCCGGGCCTCCGACCGAGGAGCAGGCACAAGGCTTGACGTGGGACTCGGCCGGGTCTCCGACCGAGGACCAGGCACTGGACTTGGCGTGGGACTCGGCCGGGCCTCCGACCGAGGTGCAGGCAGTGGACTTGGCGTGAGACTCGGCCGGGCCTCCGACCGAGGTGCAGGAACAGGCACTGGACTTGGCATGGGACTCGGCCGGGCCTCCGACCGAGGTGCAGGTACAGGCCTCGGCTGGTCCTCCGACCGAGGTGCAGGTACAGGCCTTGGCCGGTCCACCGACCGAGGTGCAAGAACAAGACTTGGCGTGGTCCTCGGCCTGTCCTCCGACCGAGGTGCAGGAACTAGACTTGGCATGGGCCTCGGCCGGTCCTCCGACTGAGGTGCAGGAACAGGCCTCAGCCGGTCCTCCGACCAAGGTGCAGTAACTAGACGTGGCGTGAGCCTCAGCCGAACCTCGGACTGAGGAGAAGAAACAGGCCTCGGCCAGACCACTGACCGAGGTGCAGGGACAGGCGCCATCTGGACCGCCGACTGAAGACCACTGGCAGGTGTCGACCGGACCGCCGACTGAAGACCACTGGCAGGTGTCGACCGGACCGCCGACTGGGGGCCACTGGCAGGTGTCGACCGGACTGCCGACTGGGGGCCACTGGCAGGTGTCGACGGGGTTGAGACTGAGGCCTGGGCTGGGAGCTTGGTTGTGGCTGAGACCTGGGCTGGAAGCTCGGCTGTGGCTGCGGCCTGGGCTGGGAGCTCGGCTCTGGTGGTGGCTGCGGCCTGGGCTGGGAGCTCGGCTGAGGCTGGAGCTGAGGCATGGGCTGAGGCCT